>NW_007577953.1:98154-131945 GCF_000690725.1 Stegastes partitus
GGGCTTATTTGCCGTCATTTCCAACATCAGCACGGCGAGGAAGGATTGCGTTACACTTTACCTTGAATTATTCAGGTCTTGCATTTGTGGACTCTTTTGTTTGCTGGGACAGACAGTCAACACACAAAGTAGGACAGAGTTCTTTGTGCACTTGGCCTGCTTGTGTTGTTCAAAAGCACAATCTGTAGGAAACACATGGAAATGGGTTCATGGGATTTCTAAAAGCCAGGTATTGTATGGTAGGAAAAAGACATGGAGGTAGCCCCCCTCCTCCAGCGGTGCTCACACTTTCCAGGACGATGCTTGAGATGCTGGACGCACAAGCAGCCGCCTGTAACACTGACTTCAGGAACTGTGTGGAAACTTGGGAAAAAACCTGGCAGCGCGATGTTTGTCTGTTCTACGAGATGCTTTTTCTCTACACACCACTGCACCTCTTTGGATGATCAATTTATAAAAGCTGCCTGTCAGTCCCTGGATCTACCGGCGCTGTGGCGAGAAGACGAGAACAACGTTCATACCCTGATGCACCGTCTCTGTGAGGCGGCACTGTCAGGCCTCATTATGCAAGTCCTCAACACTTCAAGGAACATATTATATTGATGCATACAGCTGCACAGAGAGCACCTAGGGCGAGTATATTAAGTAGGGTGTAGCATCCGTCCCTGTGCAATTCAGATTCCAGACTGGAAGGGTGTAAACGGAAAAATATCATTGCATAGAGATGGATCATTTTACCACTCAACACAACAGACAAATCCAGCTGTAAGCACAGTGATGGGAGCCGGTTCTGAAATGACTGTCGGTGCACAGAACAGATGAATTCATTCACAACCTGCCTTCAGTGACACAAAGCAGAACAGTTTTCCTGTCTTCGCTCACCGAGCTGCTGCGATTTGATTTTCTTTGAATCGTTTGATTTTTGTTGATCCAAATGTAAATCTGTGGCTGCAATTTGCAGTTTATCGCACAGACATCTCTAACAGTATTCAAATGAGCTGCGGTAACAGTTTACCTCAGCTGCAAGGGACACAGGTAGTAAAATGTGCTCACCATGATCCTGCATGATAAGCAGCAGGTTGTTGTGCCTGTATGAAGGCTCTGTCACAGACCTGGCATCCTGAGGCTGCAGGACCTGGTGGCGATCGGCCTGGTTGTTAGACTGCTTTGCTGTGAAACACTGTGAGGACGGGAGGGCAGCCATGAGCTAGTGTAGCTTCAGTGCACAGTTACTTCAACTTGTTTGTCTTTCCAGTGGGAAGTGCATGTAATTTGCTGTAATACTTTGCTTAAAGCTTTGTGTCGTACGTATTCACTCTCCTTCATTACTGTAATGCCTTCAGCATACAGCCTCTGGGCCGGACATCTGTGGCTGTTTTGACCGCCTTGGTCTATATAGTGTTTCACAAGGTGGCCGTGCTGCTTCAGCAACGCTCAGGGTATGAAAATTTAAATTCGTCTCTCGCTGGGTTCCCCCAAACAGCTGCTCACTATCTGCATGTGTGTGTGTCGGGGATCCAGTGTCAGTTACAGTTACAGAGCCAGGCCCATTTGGCCGTGCAGCTATTCCCACAGGATCTCTAAAACATGGTCAGATTAATAAGTAAGTAGATGAGTGCTTCTTGAGGTTAGTAGGACAAATACATGACTTTTGTGTCAAGTGTACACGTTCCACTCCATTTGCAGGCTGTAACACGCAGCGAGGCAGCAGCCGGCTGTAGAACCTGCTCGTTCTGTGGCGCTGTGCACATTTCATTATTGTCACGATAAAAAAACATGACACATCATAAAACCCACATCCCTGCAGCCACGCAGCTGTGTCCTTATCTCAGAGCGGCACACTTCATTAGGACAGGAGCAGATGTGATGCGTGGGAGAAGCCTACCTTATTCCCCACACTGCCACAGTGAGGCAGGGATCAATAGGTGGCTTGTCTCCCAGAGCTCTCTGTGTCCAGACAGCAACTCATAAAACTCTTTGGAGCCCCACCCTCCCCAGCAAGGCTGGTTTCCTGCCAGTCTTGTGACACAGCACCCAGCCATGGCCCTGGGCTGTTTGTGTCAGGGTGGAGGGCCCTGGAGCCGAGGCATCTACCTGGGTGCCAGCAGCTGCTCCGCTGTGGACAGTAGGCCTCTGCTGAATGCGTTGGGATTACGTTGAGATAACTCACACAGTTGTTATACAATAGAAGTGACTGCAGCGTAGGGCGGAACATTATATGAGGGAAGATGTGGCCGTATGGGGCCAGCCTAGCAGCCATAATCCAATAGAGCAGGAGCTGCCACTCCCATAAGAGGAGCTATGGTAATGAGAGCCGGCTGTATCGGTTACTTTCTGCACTTCACCTTTTCCTCCCGACGTACAGCGTGATGATTGTGCTTGGCACCTCACTGAAAGCTCCCACGTTAATCTGCTCTGAGAGATACAGCTGTTGGAATAACACACCTGCCTTATTAAAAAACACATTTAAAGTAGAACTCTGATGGATCACATGAGCCTGAGTTCTCGTCCACAGCTGCTGTGTCCGTCACATCCCTGCTGGTGAGCGCCGCTGCTTTGCTCACTGCTGCTGGTTGTAGTGTTTATGTCAAGGCCCAGATCAGAATCCGGCCCGGTCCATTTGCCTGGATGGGAGTTCTGATCTGGGTTTTGGGCTGGCCCAGGTCATAACTCCCATCCAGGCAAATGGATCGGGCCGGGTTCTGATCTGGGCCTTGACATATATTATCACAAATATAATGAGTCCTGTTTCAGTTCATGTTAGTTTTTTGATCGTTGCAGCTGCCGTAGACATCACCTTAAAGTCAAGGTGCGCCCGGGCACCTCGGAGACGATCAGATGTTTGATGATGTCATTGTTTCTGGTTGGTCGTGCTGTCCCCACCTGTTCTGGTAGCGATGCTGCTTTTGCTTTTAGTTCAGCTTGTTGTTGGTAGATAATGTCTCTACAGCACTGGAATCATGACATTAGTGCTATTAATCAATACAATCATGATTTCAGCTTCCCACAGTTACACTACACTGATGTTTAAAATGCTTTGCTCAGAGGAATCATGCAGATCAGATCTCTCTTTCTAAACTCACTTTTGGTCACTTCAGAGTCACTGAGTTCAGACTAGAGGCCGTTCTTAGCTTCTGCCTACCGTAGCCTGCAGTGTGAGCTGTTCAGCTGACGTCGCTAAGTCGAAGATATGAGGCACAGTTTTATAGATATGTTGTCTGCAGAAGAAGTTTTTCTAGGTGTTGTTTTGAAGCTGAGGTTTGTGCATTAGCAGACATGTAGCACAGCCAGAGCAGCACTCTGTCTGCTTTTAAATGTGCAGGTGCAGCAAAAATATTGTGTCTCTATGTGAACAACTGAGAAGTAACTGTGATCCCAGTGTTGATTAGAAATAACTGTGACGGTCCAAGTGGCCGAAACCTTGCAGCCATACTTCATATCATCATTTTTATCTCATGAAAGGATGCTGATATTATCCTGAACAATCTGATATGTTCTATGTTTCCTATAGCCGGCACAGTGACTGAATCCAACCTGACATGGAGCAGGTTTGTAATAAACTCCAGATAACTGCTTCTTATTTATGCTGTCACCCTTCATACCTACACCTGGCAGCATGTTTTAATCTTTCCTGGTGTGCACTAGAACACCTTGTATGTGAAAACCAATCAGTCCTTTCTGATTCTGAAAACATCTGGATGAGAGCTGAGGCTTCAGAGGATGGTTAAAACCTGATGATAAAACATCACAGTGGCTGGAAGAGTTGATGAATTCACAAGCTTGACAGAAATCCAGCCAGCGTTTGCTTGGGGGTGATGTTTACTTCAAAGCGCAGCGTCAGGTGAATAATGAGATTTAGCCCGACTGCCACTTTGGCCGTCGGAGAAAAGTGCCGTTTCCTGAGCAGACTGAGGGACATCAGTCAGCGCCGCCCTGCCCTGCTGATCCCGGACAGCAGGCGTAATCCCACACAGCGCTAATGAGGAGCCTGTCACCCAGGATGACATCACGCAGGGAGTGACGTGGACCGGGCCTGCTGTGTACATGGGCCGCCCGCAGCACGTGGGGATTCACATGAGCATTAGCGCTGCCGCCTGCAGAGGCTGGTGCCTGTTTAGCCGCTGGCTTTAGACCTAGCCGGGCTTGGTTGGCTTCACATTCAGGCTGACTTAGCGAGAGCAGATCTCCAATGTTCGAATCAGTCCCGTCTTATAGCGTGGTACTTGGAAGCCAGAGATCCATTTTGTTCCCAGTTTGAAGCTTGTTTTCTTCCTTACAGCTCTCTTTGTTTTGCAGGAGTGGAACGAATGTACTTAATTCTAAAACAGCGCAGCCAAAGATCAAGTCAGTGTCGAAGAAATGTCTTATTTTCCTCAAGGGCTGATATGCAAATTACAGCAGTAGTCATCGCGCTCGCCTTTTAAATGTGAATTATGTAATAATAAGCACACTGTTTATATGCTAAGCTAGAAGGATGTTTTGGCATCACTGCCAACCCAGCGACATAAACACTCGGTCGTATGTGGACACGTCTAAGACGACATCTGGAGAACTCTGAGGAGTCCTGTCTGTCAGCTTCAGGTACAGTTTAGGTGTATTTTAAGTCTTCTGAACGCTTTTGGGTGTTTTCGCTCTCGTCTTATTTTTCCCTGCAACACAAAATCATCACAACAACATAATCAAGACAGAGCTAAGAAAGTTCTGATCATTTAAAAAAGAAAAACAAGGTTGAATTCTGATTGTTTATTTTACAGCTGGAACCAACACGTACAGCATTTTGGCCGGTGCCTGGAGGTGTAACCCGTCCTGGACAATCAGATATATATAATACACACTAGATATGTTCCAACTTACATTGTGCAGCCTGTCAAACTTTTAATTATTCAAAGCTTTAGAAAGACCACGCTGGATGTGTTTACCGGCAGCTGGCTGATTTGTATTCTGCTTTTGAGCCATGCTGCATTTGTGTTATTGATCAGCTGATTTGTTTTCTGGCTGATTTGTTTCCGTCTCCTATCTGCTCGCAGTTCAGACAAATATTCCCAAACTTTGTGACTTGTGGTCAGAGCTGAGTCAGTCGTGGCGTCCCAGTCGCACTGAGGGTTGCAGAATATTTATTTTTTTACAGGATCAGGTGAAGGCAGTTTGTTTTTGGTGAGTTTTTAAATCACACGTGGTTAATGTTCCAGACGAAACACCACATCAGACGTGATTAGTTCAGGTTTGTCGGAAAGTGAAAATTGGACGAACAGTTTTTACAGTTTCTGGCTCTGATAAATGTCGTTTTATTTTTCATAGATAACGTGCCTTTCAAACCTGTCAGCAGGATTTTGGGGGTTCTGTGTCAGTGTGGCTTTAACAAAAAGGCTTCTGTTGTGTTTATGATCCATTAGAACCATGACTTTTTCTTGGAACACGTTTTCCGTGTTGTGTAACAGCTGCACTGAAAAGCTTTTCAAACCTGAACTGAAATCTTTCCTCCATCAAAAATCACTTTGTGAGGCTCCTGGCTTTAGTAAAGCTTTGGACATGCGTGGCCCAAGAGGGAATCCTGTATGATGAGCTTCATGGTCTTAATCATTACTGCTGAGTCATGACGCATGTCCGGTAGTTTCCCCATCCTTTGCTAGTAATTAGGTGGGCAGTGTTCAGACGGATGCAGAGGTCTCTTCACAAAGGTTAGAAATCGACCAAGAGGCCGCCGGGCCCAAATGCGGACTTGTCACCCACAGAGCCTGGAGTTTAGGTTGGCAGCTGAAGCTGGCACATAATGTTCAGCGAGTGAAGCCGTTTCTTCATCCGGCTCTGTGCTGCTGTGTTCCCGCTGGATGCTCTGCAGCGCCTTGTTGTGGGTTTCTTTCTGTGTGCGTTTATGAAACAGTCATGCATTGATAGCAGATTAGCTTCCTCCTCCCTCCCTCGCTCTGAAGATCAAATACCTTCATTACACTTTCTGCTGCTTCGGCTGTCCGTGGCGGTGACACCGAGCACGATGTGGTCTCTGTGTGGAATGTAGGAATGCCACTGATGCTCCCCCGAAGCCCTCTCCACAGCAGCCTGCTTCATGTGGCTGTTAATTAGCACTCCTTGACTGGTGATTACTGGGCCTGACTGCAGCGACATGCCCCTGGCACAGGCTGGACCCTCTGAGGCCACCTTTAACAGACGTCCTAATAAACCACCGTAACGGACTGACAAGGAGAAAATAAGATTTATAGCTGCAGCTGGACGATGGAGATAAAACACAAGCTGCAGTAATTATCACTGCATTAAGGCCACGTCTAACGATGATTGCAGCTGTTTTTATTAGATGTTGACGTATGTTTGACTACAATCTTATTCTAATCGATAAATAATTTAGTTTAGCACATTATGGAAAATGGGGCTGCAGGTGTCTCAGTGGTTAGCACTGTTAGCGCCTCACAGCTAGAAGGTCGCCGGTTCACGTCCCGGTGAGGACACCCGGGATCTTCCTGCGTGGAGTCTCCATGTTCTCCCCGTGCAGCGTGGGTTCTCTCCGGGTTCTCCGGCTTCCTCCCACAGTCCAGAAACATGCTGAGGTTAATTGGTGATTGTAAATTGTCCGTAGGTGTGAATGTGAGTGTGCTTGGTTGTCTGTCTCTAAGTGTAGCCCTGTGATAGACTGGTTACCTGTCCAGGTGAACCTGCCTTCACCCTCAGTCAGCTGGGATAGACTCCACCCCCCATAGTGAGGATGAAGGTGTAGAGATGATGGATGGACATTATGAAAAGTGACCATCACAAACTGACTGTGGACCATAAATTAACACACGTCCTGTTTAAGGCGTGTTCATTCTTGTTCCATCGCGGGTCATCGTCTAAACTTTTGTCCTGAAATGAATTTCCAAACAAGCTCTGGTCCTCTACACATCAGTGTGTGTGATCCTGTGTTGCAGGGACCAGTGGACGGAGTGGATTCAGACGTCTCTGCTATGACATCAGCTCTCAGACACTTTGATAAACACTCAGAAGCTAATACTGCCCATTTCAGCTGGCTGGACTCGGCTGTTATTACTCTGCTCCAGTGGCTATCAGCAAGAGTCCACATTAGGCTGAAGGAAACCACTGTGAAGCACTCAAACGGTTTCCACTGGCCAGCAGACATTTTGTCTGAAACCATCTCCCGTTTGAAAGGCTCCCCCTGTCCCCTGAATGATTGGACCACATAGACAGACAACAACATGAACACATTGCAAACCAAGCTGGCATCAGGTTGCTCATCACCCCTTCAACCCGTCTGGTCCGTCAGTAGTTCTGACTCTACCTGCTCTTTAGTGTTTAACTCTTTCTTGTTGGTTGAAGTTCGGCCTGACTGTGGAGGTGTTTGAGGTTTAAGAGGGCAGACGTACGACTAGTTAGCTAATCGTCAGTATCCACGCCTTTTATTATTTGTCATTAAAAGGACTGTGATTAAAGCAGCTGCTGCCCAGGGACAGAGGGGAAGTTCTACGTTCTCCAGAAGTCCTGTACTGTGTCTGATTAGTGCCCCCTCAGGAACAATCACACTGGAGCGGTGCTGTGGGCCGGTGTGCTGCTGCATCCAGTAGAACCCGTACAGCCACAGCCTTTCAGAACGTCCATGGCAGCCCCGTGTGCTTTTCTGTGTTTTGATATGAGGGCCGATGCGACCACACAACAACCGGTGGTTCTGTTGCATTGCTGTATGAATAAACAGCCTCACAGGACACACTGATCTGTGCACAGGACTGTTGGAGCATGAATCAGTCCTTTCTATAAAACAAGTGCTGCCTAACTGCTCATCCTGGCAGTCTTAGCATCTGTCTGGTGTAGCTAGCTACCTGTGGCTCATGCTAAACTTGCTAAACTAGCACTTTCCAATGCTAACACGAGCTGGGAGCTGAGTGTACATCAGCTAACGCTCACGAGCAGCAGGACTCTGACTACGTGTTTCCAACAACATTAAAGTGATGAAGTGTGTCGGCGACGCTCTGCTCGGAGTATAAATACATTTTCAAGGTGGCAATAAATACTGACAGATTTCCTAAAGCGATAAAGTTGCTGCAGCAGTAACTGTGGTCGTCTGTTCCAGCTGAGCAGCTGTTTCCAGCAGCTGGACTACAGCGAACCAGTCGTTCCATCATGTAGATCAGCTATAGACATCAAACTACTATAATGGTGATAAATACAGTTGCAGCTTGTTCGTTGTGTCGTCTCGTGTTTGCTTGTCTGGTCCTCTAATGTAAGCCAGCCAGTGTTGCAGCAGAAATGAAGCGTCGTTTGGAAAGCCGCCCAGCGTTCTTCATCATTTCACTGATTGTTCTGTGACATGTGATGGTCCTGATTGAGCCGTGAGTCAGTGGACAGGTTTTGTCCTGACTGTGTTTCAGTGCTGGCTGTCGGCTGTTAGAGCTCCGTACCGAGCAGAGTTTCTATGTTTAAACTGTGATTATGTGTGGATTATTTTTAGACTGGGTGAAACAGGAGGTTGCTCTAACTCTGGCAGCTCAGAGATTAGGTGGTGATTCTTGGTACACTTTGGTAGCTGTGTTTACACAGTTGTTATTGCTCTGGTTCAGATGCAGGCGTAGATACGCAGAGCAGGCCCTCTGGGTTCTAACAGGCAGTACGGGACCCTGTCCTCAGGAATAATACTAATATTAGACCCCATTAAATGCCTTTTATTCCTCGTGTTACATGGATTCTATGAACTCGGCAGCTTTGAGTTCATCTCACAGATCATCTGGCTCTCTTTATACAGTCCAAACAATAAAGCTCAGGTCAAATGATCTGTAAGTAGATCTTGTTTTCTTCACCTTGTTTTGCCTTGAGCTCTCAGGAAGAAGAGAGGTGGTTCACATGGATCGGGTTTGGCTGTTTCTGAGCCAGCATGCCGGATAGGGAGGCCGTGAGAGGGAAGCTAGACTTGGCAAATTTTTGTTTGATGACTGGACAGCTTTTGGACGAGCCCAGCTCCAGTGGCATGGCCTCCGAGGGCAGGCATGGTGTGGAATCTCTGACATCAGCTGTGTGCGCTTTCAGGCCGGTGTTGTCTTACGCATTACACACCCAGACGCCCACAGCTGGCGGCTAAGCCTTCATCAGGGTTAAAATGTGTTTTAATTTCCTTGTAGGGAGGCTCATCTCGCCTCCCTCGCTTCATTCCTGAATTCCTGACTTGTTTGTGAATACGTGGTGGAGCCGACACTTCTTGCAGTGGAGGCAGCGGCGAGCGGTGAAGAATAATGAACGCCCCTGTTTGGGAGGAAGATAAGCAGCTACATCAGGCTCCTGTGCTCCACTAAAGACTTCATGGATTCACATGGAGAAGCTGGTTTTTTTTTTTCTTTTGCTAATGGGCTTGAAACGGTCCACTACCTCCTATAATTCACATGTCAGCAGCAGCTCTGTGGATGTTCTGTTTAACTGCAGTTCAGTGGGTTTCATTGATTTTCCTCCAATGACCAGCCTACTAGTATATTTCCTTTTGTCCAGGGAAATGGTCACACTCCAATTTACCGTATTGATTTCCTGGATGTAAACCAATAGCAACTGAAAACATTAGTCCCCTCTGCTTCATGCCGGTCCACAGAGAATCAGTGAGGCAGCAGTTTGGAGTCTTAAAAATTACGTTTTCTGATATTTTCTTTTATTATTTCTTCGTTAATATATTATATTAATTAGAAGTGATTTATAAATGAATTGGGGGAAGCAGAAGATGAATGCAAGCCTTTGTCTGCATCAGCTCTCCGTCAGCCTGAGGGGGTAAATGCAGTGTAATGCTTATCATATGCTTTGGCATTATGCAAGCCCTTGGAAAGTGATGTGCCCACACTGTTCCTATGAAGCATCCACTTGCCCTTGAAGATAACTGATGGTGCAGAAAATGACAAAACTGGCTGAGATGTCTTCTGCCTTTTCCTTCCAGGCTCAGCGGTTTTTCTCTCTGTGAGCTGTATTGAGTAAAATTATCTGTCTTTGTCAACACAACTACAACAGTGTCAGCAGAGGAGGCACCGACCAGCCCTATAGAATAATATTACCCTGGACTGAGAGGGTTTTTGCATTTCCAAGGCTGCAGGCTCCGCTGATAAGCCCTTTCTTTTCCGACCTGTTTGCTCGTTGTGTCGGGGGACTGAAGCAGTGCTTCCTGCAGCACAGATTTATTCTGCTCAGCACCGGGGCCATTGTGCAGCTCCATTCATATGAGAGAAACTGGGAGAACTGGGTAAAGGTCCTGATTTTCCTCCGTTCCTCAGCCAGGCAGTGCTGAGCCTCAGCTGCAGCTCCGTGTTATGTAATGAGTCAGTGTAGGCAGACTGGGCTCAGGCAGTAACCAGATTACTGCACTCCACAGATAGAGACAGCTGAAGGACAGCCATCTCACCACACCTTTGTTCTTCTTCCTCTTCTGGTTTCCGTCAGTAGTAAGGTGTGATTGAAAGCAGACCCTGCCTTAGTGAGGAAGAGAATTAACAAGGAAGCAGTTGCTGTGATTTTATGTGCTTGTGTGTTTTTTAAGGAGAGCAGATATTTCAGCTCTCACTGAGACTGACAGCTCTGACAACAAAAGATGCTTCAGTGCATCTGTTACGTGGACATGCAAGTGTTTCATACAGCGCCTCTCCAAATGGTCCTCATCAGCTGTCAGTAACGCCTGGCAGGTCTGGGATTTTTAAAGGTAATAAAGATATTTGTGAGTTTGAAGTATTCTAATTATGCATCCATCTGTTATCTACACACAGTTTAATCCTCACTGGAGTCACGGGGGACTTTGAAATACTCTAATCATATTTTTGCAAGGGGCTGAGGGGCTGCAGGTGTCTCAGTGGTTAGCACCGTAGCCTCACAGCTAGAAGGTTGCCGGTTGGCGTCCCGGTGAGGACACCCGGGATCTTCCTGCGTGGAGTCTCCATGTTCTCCCCGTGCAGCGTGGGTTCTCTCCGGGTTCTCCGGCTTCCTCCCACAGTCCAGAAACATGCTGAGGTTAATTGGTGATTGTAAATTGTCCGTAGGTGTGAATGTGAGTGTGCTTGGTTGTCTGTCTCTAAGTGTAGCCCTGTGATAGACTGGTTACCTGTCCAGGTGAACCTGCCTTCACCCTGAGTCAGCTGGGATAGGCTCCGCCCCCATGACCCTGGTGAGGATGAAGGAGTAGACATGATGGATTCGAGCAAAAGTAAAACATATGTAAGATAAAATAATTGTTTATTGATCCCCATAAGGGGAAAATGTATGAAAATGTACGACAGTGTACGTGAACATGAGGCGGTTTTCGTCTGCAGGACATGGGGCAGGTGTGAGGGGGCAGGTGTGAGGGGGCAGGTGTGAGGGGGCGTCTTCCCTCAACACAGCCTTAATAAAGATGTTCTGCAGGAGCAGCTCTCGCGGTCAGAACAAACCCAAACATTTAGGTCGCCTTACGGTGGCCCACAAACTCCTGCAGTGGAAACTGTCTCAGGGTTTCTAAATGACCTCAGACCTGGTTAGTCATTTCTGCACGGCCATTTCCAGTCACTTATTGACCAATATGTACCCTGATGCAAATGTATGTCTGATAATCCTGCAGGCAGCACCAACTGCTGCTTCCAGGTTTGGTTTTCTGTCAGAGCCACACTGACTTCCTGCAGCCACAGCGCCTGGGCCTGTTTGTTTACCTCATGGCCTTTTGTCTCATTACTCATCAGGGCTGAGAGGGTGTGCTGCTTCGCTGAGATCACAGGAAAGGTTTATGTGATTGAACCAAAATAGAACTGACACATTTATAGACGCGGTCCTGACTGCAGAACAACTTCTGGTGAAGCCACAGAGTGTGCAGATAGAACAATTTGTCAGGTCGAGCCATTGTTGACTATCTGTTTAGGTGCAGCACACTCCCCTTGTTCTTTGGCCCCTTTATTGTAAAGCAAAGCTCGTATTTCACAGGACGAATGAACCCTTGATGTGGTAAATCTAACCCCGTATTACAGCCCCTGACCCTGTTTCTGTCTCTGTTGTAGGTGCATCTCGTGTTGTTTAACAGTCATGTGGAAAGGCCGGTTCTGTGAAAAGCTCAACCTGTGATCCACTTGTAAATAAACGACATCAGCCGAAGTCAGAACACGGGACTGGATGCTGTTCTTCTCACTCCACGATGACTGACGGGTGTTTTAATGCAAAGAACAACACAGCAGCCTGAACAGTAGATTAACTGTGAACGGTTTAAATCCGCCGCGTCCTCAAACACAGGAGCAGACACAACAGTGTACGTTATTAATGCGTGTGAATTTTCCTTCCTTGCAGTTTTTGTGGCCAATAAAGCGCACAATAGAGTTTTAAATGAGAAGATGTTTAGATAAGGATCCAATTTGTTTGCTGGGTGGATACCAGGTCTTCTTCTTCAGCACTGTGACAAGACGCAGGACAGGCTGTGCTCTTAATTTAGGTCATGTCATAACGAGTGACCTACACATGACAAAGCATTTGGAGCTAAATCACTGTTTTCCCGTCGCAGGCTTAAGGCCCAGTGTTTCTGTGCTGGGTTGTTGGTTGGTAGCGGCTTCACCCCGGCTGAGAATAACCTATCGGACCAACACAGCTAAATCCTGAAACCTGTTCTAACAGCACGTCTAGCACAAGAAAGGCAGTTTAGATATAAAAAGGCCCACAGGCAGCGGTAGCCCTGCTGTAGAGCTGTGCTCAGTGTGGATGGTTTAACACTGACTGCTTTAAATGCTGTGTTTGATTCAGCAGACAGGGGAGTTAGAAGCAGCAGATCAGATTAACGGGACGTTTGACTGCTGGTTTGATCTGAGCCACGGTCGAAGCCCGTCTTTGTGGAGCTGGTCTGTGGACGCTCCTCCAGTCGTACATCTCCTCCTCGTCCACGGTGGAGGACGGTGGCTGTGCTCGGTGGTGTCTCATGACTGTAGGTGACCTCATGAATGTGAGAGCATGGCTTCCATAGCAGCAGCACAGAGAGGTTTCCTCCGTGATGCAAAGGATAGCTGATCAAACTCCCGTCCCCAGTCCCAGCAGGGCACCGACCCCCTCAGCCCACCGAGGGCTGACGCAGTGGGCTGTGGTGACCTCTCCGTCTCCCTCAGTGATCCAGGCCATTCTCCCAGCCCTCAGCTCAGCACCCACGTGTTGTCAGCAGCTCCTGTTACGTAAGCCCTCCTGCCAGACAAAAGCTCAGCCATCCCAGATACAAATCACTGACTGGGCCCTGTTGGCAGCAGTGCTGTTCATGTTAGCCAGTAATCCACACAGGGTCTTTCTTCCATTAGATGTTTTGGGTTTTTTGGGCTGGCAGACTAATAGATCATTTCGACCACCAAATAAAAACATGTACTTTGGAGGGCAGAGGGTGTCATTAATATTTGTGAAATCTCAGCCTCGACCTTAGCGGTTCACTTTACTGCGGGTTCCTGATAAGCGTAACAATAAAACTGGGAGGTGCAGTATCAGCTCCAACATGCATACAAACACCAGCCGGGTTTATCTTTTAATAATGAGCGTTTGATGAACGTAATAAACCTGCAGCCTCCCACACCTCCACGGCTGGTCATAAACACTTTCACTGCTCTGTCCTCATGGCTGCAGCTCCCCACACATCCACTGCTGGTAAAGTCGCTTGTTGTCTTGTGTTTTATGATTTAAAAAGCTTCTGAAGTGTGGTAGGTGATCGTGATGTAAGACATGCTGGCTGACTCACGGCTAATCGGACCTGCTCATATGAGCTTAAATCCAGTGAAAAGTAAAAGTCATGAGTGACTTCATGAGCTCTTGTGGGACACGGTGGTTGTACTGACTTTTTTATTCTGTGAGTGTTTGTGAAGCCGAGCTATGTGACATTACATGAAACGCCTCAGAGTGGGCTCACAGGAATGGCTGGTGCTACAGACCAGACCCACAACAACCGGGCTTTTGTTGGTCTGTGTCGGTACATTCTGTCCGCAGCTCTTCACTTTTATTGGCCGTCCACGTTTTCTTTTTGGCCTGTCAGTGCCGTGATGTGCCAGTGCTGGTAGTCCACAGGCCAAATAGCAGTCAGGAACAATCACAGCAGTAAATTACTTTTACGAGGAGCCGAACAAATCAGCTTTGCATCGCAGCCGGAAGGTCCGGGGCAGCGACTCTATTCTGCGAAAGCCATCAGAGTCGGTGGAGGGTATTAAACCATCGCTGTTTGGACTTTTATATGGGATTTATGTTTGCTTTATTGGTTTTTAAACTTGTATCCGAACTGGCTTTTTTCATTTTCTTCCACGGTTTAGAGCAGCGGTTCTCAAACTTTTTATCCACGACTCCCAGCATAACACCAGTGTGTGTTGGTGACCCCCCAGTTTGAATTCCTAGTAGATCATAAGTAATAACTGTGTTGTTCATGAATTAATGTGATAATTCTCTCTTCACATGAACACGTTAATATTCTTTTGAATGAATGAAATGAATTATTTTAAACAAAAGAAGGGAAAAAAAATATAAAAACAAAAGAAAATAATTTAAAAAAAAGAGCAAAACAGAATAACAATATGGCATAATCAAATCATATTATTAACAAATTCAAAAAAGCAGTGGGAAGAAGTATACACTTCTAATTTTGACAGCCCTAATACACATTTATCTGATAAATATAGGCTTTATTTATTTGTTTACAATGATCTGGCGACCCCCATCGGAGCTGTTGCACCGTCCTGGTTAATGAAGTGGAGTAAAACCTCTCTGCTGTCTCTGCAGCATATAGTTGGACAGCGTTGTGTTTAAAAAAAAAAAAACGACCTCTAACTTCTCATTTTATTCTAATAACAATCCCTAAATCCACATTAAACCTGCGCTCCACCAGGTCGGGTCAGGGCCACAGAGGTCCAGTGATTCGCACTGACCCGTTCAGATCACCTTCCAACATGGCAGCCGTTCTGCAAACCTTTCCTGAGCCTCTTTGTCCATTTCAATAAGAGTGCTGCTGTTATTTGGGGAGTTCTGGTGGAAAACAATCCGGGTCGGTCCAGTGCTAAAGTGCACGTGTCCACGGTAGACCTGCTGCAGCTCATCATGGTTCTCATAATGGAGTCATCTGTTCGTTATTTGCTTGATTAACTGATTCATCTGGGAGATAGTTTAACGTTCCTGTCACGTCCTGAGGTGAACGTTTTCAGCAGTTCACAACACAGTGACATTTGTTTTGGTGAACAAGATATGTGCAAAGACAACAGAAGTCACCACCATGATAACCACGATCATTCTGTTCAATTCTGACATTATTAATTAGGAGTATTTATTGATTGTAGAGACAGAATATACTGAGTGCTCTTTTCCAGTTGAATAAACAGGTTGCTGCTTTCACTTCCTGTTGTGCAGCTCGACTGTCCAATGAGTGAAGTCAGGAGCTCTGATGTCAGATTTACCCCAAAGCGCTGTCACCTACACGGACCGTTCTCCCTGAGCGCAGCTTTTTAAACGTCCACATCGCAGCTGATCACCTTCCTTTAACTGTTGGAAGCCAAAGTTGTGATTGTGATTAATGTTTGATTAATTGTGCAGCGCTGCTATCTCCTAATTAATTCTTGCGCCCTGATTGTGCTCAGGGAGACAGAGAAGGCATGGTTGTTGCATAGATAACTTTAACCTCAGCCTTAGAGGAGTACAAACCGTTGTGCAGCTCATGTTTTGTTTCATACATGTCTGACTACCAGCTGGACTCGTTGGTGTTACGTCTTCTCCTGGTGCCTACAGCGACCTGCTCGCTCCAAC
Organism: Stegastes partitus; assembly: GCF_000690725.1. Lineage (NCBI taxonomy): Eukaryota > Metazoa > Chordata > Actinopteri > Pomacentridae > Stegastes > Stegastes partitus. The sequence goes on from NW_007577953.1 coordinate 113,869, forward strand.
ACTGCTACTGACGGTCAGAATACAGTCCAATCTGCATTTCTGTGCCCGTCTGAATGGGACGTGACTCTGTGCTGGTGCACTGATGTGATCAGTAGACCTGAACATCACAGAGCTGACAAGCTGCAGGAATGTTGGAGACCCTGCAGCGGAGGCTGCTGAGAGGCTGACTTTGCAGAGATGGCTGTAGAAACGCAGGCTGAGAAAGTCTGTGAGAAGTCTGTTCCTCCCCTGCGTGCTTGTGTGGCTTTTTATAATGATAAAGAGACCGAGGGAGGCAGAGAGAGCGTGCAGCGAGAGAGCCATGGAGAGGTGTAAGAAGAGTAAACTCGTGACTCATCAGGCGCAGTGGAAAAGGGTTCACTGAGTCAGAGATGAGGCAGGAACACTGGGTGGTGGATGAGCCACGGGACGGATGGGAATAGATGACTGTAGGTAGATGAGAAAGAAAAGAACAGTCCAACTGGATTGGGCAGTTTCTGAACTTCAGGGCAGCACCATGACTGGACACTTTACAGGCGTCCAGAGCAGTCTGGTCATTAAAACACAACTTTGTTCATGTGCTCAGTACATTTGGTGGGATTATCCAAACGATGTGTTCTTCAGGTGGTCAGACGTGTAGGAGGTTTGTAGTCACGCTCACAGTGTAAAGTAAAAACTTCTGCTTCTTCAGTTTCAGCCCTAAATGAAGGCTTCCATCTGCTTATTGATCATATTGATTAGTTTAGTTTATCAGTCACTAGATGTTAATCCAGAAAAGTCCTCAACTGCTCCTGCAGGCTCGTAACCAGCAGTACAGTTTATCAGTTATCTGATAAGTTTATTGAAGGAAAGTCAGTGCAGTTCTGCAGACTGCCACCAAACAGTAGCATTTACAGCCTTCGGTGGTCATGAAGCTGTGCTGGTGTCGCTCTGACTGCAGGCAGCTACTGCATGTAGTGCTCTGACAACCTGAGTGTGCTCCCAAAGTCACGCTTCTCGTGAAAAGCAAAACGCAGCGACATGCATGTGTAGAAACAAAGGCGGCTGTGGTTCAGGTGATAGAGCAGGTGGTCCTCTGAGGTTGGTGGTTCGATCCCCTCCACAGCCGATGTGTCCTTGGACAAGACCCTGAACCTGAAGTTGCTCCTGATGGCAGGCAGCACCTTGATGGTAGCTCTGTGGCCGTTGGTGTGTGAATGTGTGTGAATGAGAACACATTGTTGGTGCAGACCATTCCCCTCTGTTTCATACTGGACCACCCTGACATGAGGATGCCCATCTGAACTATTCTGACTGTTGTGAGCACACCGTAGCCACCAGTAGCAGCCACCACAGCGTGTAACGTTTAGGGAACATCGGTAAACTGTAGCGTCTGTCGTTAAAATGTTCAGCAAGTCGTGTGTTTGCCTGTGACGAGGTGGGACCAACCAAATGAGAAAGTTTGTCGCCCCGGTGCTGCCAGTAGAAAACGTTCACCTGGAGCCCTGTGATAGGACCAACAGAGGAAACATGTTCAGGGGTTCTCCTGGCTCAGACTGGGCGCCGGTGGGATGTCCACGTCCAGATTTAAGCAGTGAGTCGCTGTTACCGTACTTGACAGAAATCTTGTTCCTTCTGAACGTTCGATGAGCTAAACTGTTTATTATGCTCGACTACATTAAACAAAATGAGTTAATAAACGTAATGCTGGCTAAAAACACCAACGCCACGCCTGTTTCTGCTCCTACAGGATTGTCTGTTTTCTCTGCTCTTTGTCTGCAGCCTCAGTGTCTTTGAGCTGCTGATGGCTAACTAGGAGCTGTCTGGTGCAAAGTGCTGCTGAAATGAGCTCCACACAGCTTTCTTGTAAAAAATACAGGCTTTTTGGTTTAGCTTGGCCCCCAAACGCGTCCTTTAAGCCAGGCCTGCTTTGATTGGTGCCTTTTGTCTGGCTGGCCATCGATCGCCCTCTGCATCCTTTGTGTCGACGGCCCATTGATGCTGACTTTCTTTTTCTCCAGTCTTGATAATGTTTCTGTATTGATTTCAGGGCCCAACCGATGCAGCCCCCCATGGGTCCTTTGGACCTGCCATTGAAATCTGAAGACTAAAACTGTCTAATTGATTTCAGAGCAGCTCCTTGAAAGGCGCACTGCTCCCTCATATCACACCACTAAAACCAGTTCACTTTAAAATGTGTCCTGCACTGAGGAAGATATATTAGAAGTGAAATGATTAGTTGATTATTCGATTAGTTGTCAACGAATACATTCATCCCAAACACAATCAGTCCATCAGAAGAAGTCCAGATTCTCTCATTTCATCTTTTCAAATGTAAATATTTTCTGGTTTCTTTGCTCTCTGTGACAGTGAGTTGAATATCTGTGGGTTGTGGACAGACCAGATGTTCAAGGGTGAAGAAAAAAAAACAATTGATTAGTCTGGAAACTATTCCACAGATTAATCTGCAGTAAAAATAATCGTTAGTTGTCGCCCTACAGATGATTAACTATGCTAAGATGAAGAAAAATCCTAACCTGTATTGATGTGGAGTCAGAGCTCACCTCGTCTCGGCTGTTTGCTGAGCACTTCCCACTATTGACTTGGTTTCTCTGAGACACGGTTTTGGTCTCATGTGGCTTCTGGACAGAGCTTCATAATCTGCTTCTCTGGCACGAGAACTTGTGTCTGTTTACTTATGCAGCAGGTCATATCTGAAGGCGGGATGGAAGCACTCGCCGCTCTCAAGTCCAGATTTTGAAAGAATCATGAGTCATGACTTAAATGATGGACGCTGACAGCTTCTCTGAATTCATAACAGCTCATAAAAAGAGTTCATAAAAAACAGGATGAAGCCTGAAACCACACAGGAAGGTTTCCCACAGGATGAACATCACGCCTATCAGCAGCTAACTACCCTGCTTGTGTTGTCATTTGGCTTTTATTAGGTTTCAGAGGAAGCAGTTTGTGAAACCTGCTAACCTTGTGGCCACAGCTGTTGTCGCGGTGGGACAAGTAGCTGCTGAAAGGCTTCCAGTTCAGCAGCCACACCAGGCTCTGAGATCAGCTTCAGCACACCGTCTGAGCTGTTTAATGCAGAAGTGTACGTTCTGATGAGTTTGTACCTTTAATCGTATTTTCTGTGCTTTGTTTGAATTGCAGGTGTGGCTCATATCGTAGCTCCAGGTCGAGGGCCGCTCCACCTCTTCCTCCCCCGCTGTCCTGTCCGGGAGAGCAGAGCACCTGTTTGTTCGTCTTTTCTTTTAATATTTTTTATGCCCGGACGCAACCCGCCACCTTGTGAATTCATGATCACATGACCGTGGATATGGACGCAGTCCTGTCCGACTTTGTCCGTTCCACTGGAGCTGAACCGGGACTGGCCAGAGATCTGCTAGAGGGTGAGTTATAAATAAATACTTACATCCACCCTGAAGCGACAAACTGAATACAGAGCAGTGGGGCAGAGCGATATGGCCTCAAAGATTCATCCTGATACACATGAGAACATTTGAGAAAACGATGTCACTGACGAAATACTTCAAAACTGCACAACTTCCATCAATCCATTATCTATACATCACTTAATCCTCACCAGGGTCATGGGGGGCTGGAGCCTATCCCAGCTGACTCAGGGTGAAGGCAGGTTCACCTGGACAGGTAACCAGTCTATCACAGGGCTACACTTAGAGACAGACAACCAAGCACACTCACATTCACACCTACGGACAATTTACAATCACCAATTAACCTCAGCATGTTTCTGGACTGTGGGAGGAAGCCGGAGAACCCGGAGAGAACCCACGCTGCACGGGGAGAACATGGAGACTCCACGCAGGAAGATCCCGGGTGTCCTCACCGGGACGCCAACCGGAGACCTTCTAGCTGTGAGGCGATGATGCTAACCACTGAGCCACCTGCAGCCTGTCCAGAAACATGCTGAGGTTAATTGGTGATTCTAAATTGTCCGTAGGTGTGAATGTGAGTGTGCTTGGTTGTCTGTCTCTAAGTGTAGCCCTGTGATAGACTGGTTACCTGTCCAGGTGAACCTGCCTTCACCCTGAGTCAGCTGGGATAGACTCCGCCCCCCATGACCCTGGTGAGGATTAAGGTGTAGAGATGATGGATGGATGTAAATTGCTTGCTAGCAATTTGTTTAATCAAAAGGCGGTCAAACATTGGGATCTCAACATTGCTGTCCGGTCCACCGTCACAACGACTGAATCCTCCGATATCCATGTCCAGCCCTCGTGTGTCGGTCGCTGCGTTTCCCCTCCTCCTCGGTCGCCGCCATGCTTCTAAACAACAGCACTGCGTGTTTCACTCAAATGTTGTCGCGATATTTCAGCTCCACATCACCCCCTGACATTCCACCGGTGTGATACGGCCCAGCCCTACTGAGGAGTGTTTCTTTATCCAATCAAGTTTAACTTTTAGAGCAAAGCCTGTCGAATCAGTTTCCCATAATGCATCAGTTCATTTACACTTTGAGCCTGTCGGTACTGGTTTTGTCCCTTTAAACAGCTCGACTGAAACAGAAGGGGATGTGTTGGTTATCTGAAGCTGACCTCTGTCGATGTTCCAGCAGGTCTCAGTCAGTGCTTCTGGCTGGTTACTGTTAATTAGGCTATCCAACTGTACCAGAGGGAAGGTATAGCTGGAGTCAACAGGGCTCCTGTTGCCTAGCAGCAACACAAGTTGCAGATAAGAATATGGGTTAAAAATGTAATGCAATGCAGCAACAGCAGCAGCGAGCCAGCGAGCTGAGACGTGCTCCAAATTCTGATATTTACTCAAGTGAAGGAATGTGCCACTGGCCTTTACATAAGATAAGAGAGTCGGTGTTGCATTGACTTGTGGTAAATATTTAACTCATTAAGGATGCGTTGTGTTGACATAGAGACAAGATTCAGGTTGTCACGCTGGACAGGTCGGCTCAGACAGATGATGTTCTGTCTTTTTCTCTCTGCAGGCAAGAACTGGGATTTCACTGCTGCCCTCAGTGACTTTGAGCAGCTGCGACAGGTGCATGCTGGGAACCTGACGTATTCGTTCACAGAAGAGCGGACGTATCTGCCTCCTGAAAAAGAGATGGCCAGGGTGGGACGGCCGATACTCCACCGCCAAGATGAGGTGGTGCAAGGTGAGGCCATCAGCCATAGGAAGGTGATGTCATGTTGCACACGCTCAGTCCGTAGACCGAGCTCAGACCAGCGTCACCTTATGCAACAGTCAGGCAATGACTCTTCATGAATGTTGAAATGTTCAGTTTTTGTTGTAGCTGTCTCATGTTGATTCAGCTTCATGGTAACTCTGGAGGCTCGTGGCGCCGTTACACTGCACTGCATTACACAAGGACGCGTTTCTGGCATTAGCCTGGCCGACGTGATGTCAAGGTTTACAGACACAAGTTCATATAACGCAGCAGGAGCATAAGCACACAGTTGAATCAACACTTCACCACGACAGAACAAAATGTGATGAGTTTCATGGAGTTAGGATTTAATACAAGACTGTTGCGTAAGACTATATTGGTTTTTAGCTGCTAATAAGCTGTCAGCTGAGTGTAGCTGTAGAGTTATGCCAGCTGTAAACGCTGTGCTCAGTGTGTCTAGATAATTCAGTAAGTGGTAATTTAGATCTGACACCTGTGCAGCTTGCAGACAGTGACTGCTAACTGCTGTAATGCACCATTTATTTTCTGTTTGCAGCATAACAATAATACTGATGTATGTTATGTTTAAAGCACTTTTCATATAAAACTATGGCTCGCGGTGCTTAGCAGGGCTGCAGCGAATGAGTGCTTCCATTGTTGATCAATCTGTCCATTATTTGCTCAGTTAATCTGCTGTTTTGTCTATAAAATGTGAAAAGATGGAGAAAATGTCAATTAGTGTTTCTCAAAACCCAAGATGACGTATGTCCAAAAAAAAAAAGAAAAACTAGAAAGAATTACCTGTAGACTCAGTCTGTGTCTAACACCTGTGCTCCGTATCACCTGCTGCTGTGTTGAAGCTACGGAGAAGCGTCTGTCGAGGGGCATTTCCCACGCCAGCTCCACCATCGTCTCTCTGGCCCGCTCTCACGTCTCCAGCACCGGTGGCAGCAGCAGCGAGCCGCTTCTGGACACGCCTCTGTGCACGTTCCAACTGCCGGACCTCACCGTGTACCGGGACGACTTCCGCGGCTTCATCGAGAGGGACCTCATCGAGCAGTCTATGATGGTGGCCTTGGAGCACGCCGGTGAGCAGAACCCAACACTCACCCACATGTAGAAGCCCGGGCTTCATGTGCAGCGGTTGCTGCTGACGGAGGCTTGTATTTAGGACAGGAGGCACTTTTGACTTTTGGAGTTTTTTGACCACACATCACCAAACAAACTGCTTCATCAGCACCAGCATATCAACAGATGTAACCTCCACCTTCTCTGTGTCGTAGTGTGTAGCTCAGGTGCATTCAGGCTCACGTTCACATCCATAGACGTCTGCTGAGATTAAGCCGATTGTCCTCAGTCTGTATAAAAAGCCACCAGTACCAGTTTATTAGGTACAGGGAAACGTCACCTGGGGTCAAAAAAATAAGAATAAAAAAGCTTGTCGGACTTGGACTATGGGATGCCTAGATATGGTCCCAAAGAGGTGGTCCATCACCAGCTCATTGTACCACAGTGTTGTCTGGTGAGTTTCTGCAGATGTGCAGCCGGCTGTGTGGTGCTCAGAGTCCAGACTTAACCCGATAGTCATTCCTCCATTCCAGTGCAGCGTTCTTACAATGCCTCATGTGGAGCTTTCAGGCAGGACATATATGTTATATCCGTCATGTTATTACATCAGGGATGTTTTTGGTTAGGTTGAGTGCAAATTGTATTAGAATTATATTTTCAGGAAAGTTTTTAGGGAGGGCAATAAACTAGGATACCTCTCAGTGTAACGGAGTGCATTACTGCCCCATGTTTAGCTGTCATCTCAGTAATAAACATATGAGCGAGGTAGCATATTTCTGACATGAAAAACAGAGGAAATTACAATTCCTGGCTGAGCTGCTCTGTTGGAATAAGTTGAAAGCTGCCACTGGAGTATTTTGTAGTTTGGTTTAACTTTTGCATCAGCTGTCTACAATAACAGGCTCATGGTATTTTCTAGTGATGCTGTGTTCATTTTGGAATTTACTGCGACCGTTTTATCAGATCACTGCTTGACCATGTTTGTACTGCAGACCTGAGTTTGTTCGTATTTCCCTGCAGGGCGACTGAACTGGTGGACAAAAGTGGTCCCAAACTGTCAGAGTCTGCTGCCTCTGGCAACAAGTGGAGATGGAAACTGCCTGTTACACGCCGCCTCGCTCGGTGAGGATCAGAGACCTTTCAAACAGGACCCCGATACCGGCCGGGTTCACACTCCATTAGCATTCATTAGGAGAGAGTCGTTGTTAGCTTAAGCACTAATTGCATTTTACAGTGTTGCAGTGCACGTTCACTTAGGCTTTATGGCCCACTTAGGAGTCCTAGTCGAGAAAATTAATAACGCCTCAGCTAATGTGCAGGCATTGTTCCAGTAGATCCCCTGGATAGTAGGTGTAGTGTAATGTTCAGAGGCTTCACCTGTTCTCCTCAGAACATACTCACACAGCTAAGGCAGGAAATAGCAGCACGTGGGCATTTTGATTTTAGACTTTATTTTAGTATTTCAACTGAGAAAAACAGGACAATTTGTGTCTTTTAAACAGTTTAAGTTCAAAAAGATTTGAGAAAGTCCCCGGAGCTTCTGCACCTCTTTATTATTTTATGATGTCTCAGGTGCAGTTGTGAGCCAAATTCTGCTCAAGTGTGTCGAATGACCCAGTTTGGTTTGGTGACGCAGGTATGTGGGGCTTTCACGACCGAGACTTGATGCTGCGGAAGTCGCTGTACGCGCTGATGGATCACGGCCTGGAGAGGGAGGCACTGAAGCGCAGGTGGAGGTGGCAGCAGACCCAGCAGAACAAAGAGGTTCGTTACACACACGTCATTCTGATATTAGGACAGGGGAGGTCTCAGGTATAGAGAGGTGTGTGAACAGACAGCGCAGGTCAATCTGTGGCAGTGAAACATGTGAACCATTTACAGCAGGTCTACGTCCACTGGTAAATGTTCTAATGGTCCTGAATCAGGCAGATTAAAAGAAAAACATGTCATATAAATAAAGAGTGACTCTGTAGCACGCTATGCATAACTGACCTGTTAAAGTAAACAGAATAATGCACAACCATGTATATGTATGGACACGTATGTTACATGAGAAACCAGCTTCCATGTTATGGACAGTGTACCTAAGTGGTTATTTTAGTAGTGGATTGATTTTGTTTGGTTTGAGCCTTGTTGTAGTCACAAAAACAAAGTAGTCCAGTTTCCTTGGTGACATTTAAGCCTCATTCCTGTATTTCTGATGTTAGATGCTATCTAAACACTTGGAGGCTACATCTATTGCCATCTTTGTGTACGGTTACCATGGTGACAGGGGTTGTCTCTCATGTTGTTGTCACGAGGCTGATGCAGAGCGCTGCAGACAGTAACTCTAGTTATCATTTCTGAACTCTGAAGCCCTCGTCTGGCTCATCTAGCCTTAGCCTTAGCATTAGCATTAGCACAGCTACATGCTCTCTCCATTGCGCCGCAGCAGCTCATTCAGCAGATGACTCACACTCCTGTTCAATACATTCCTGTTTTCTGTCAGGGTTTAGCCTGAGAGGAGACCCTAAATAGTTGGAAAACATCAATGCAATTATCCAGCAGGGTTTCCTTTGTGAACGATCGAGGATGATTTCACCGGAGAGCCGACAGTTTTCAGTGCATTGCATTAACAGTTAGATTAACGTCGGCTGGACTTGCTTTAATACATGCTGCCTACATGGTGGGAGTTTGTCTCAGCTGTTTTGTTGCTGCTTGTCGTTGTAATTTGTAGATGAGTTTGTGAGTGTGTTTACGTTCCAGATCTGCCAGATAACATTACTGACTGACACTTTGAGTTATTGGATGCTTCTTATGAAGAGCAGTGCAGCAGGTCAAACATATAAATCTGCTTCCTGGGCGCTGTGTGCTGCTGTGTGACGCCACACAACACGACTGTAAACAGTGATCTGAGCGTTTGTCATAGCTCTTGAAATCTTGCTCTTTATTGGGTGTTTGTTTTGTTTTCATCTTGAAAAAAGTCAATAAATATTTGTTTGCATAGTTTTTGTTGACAAGATGAATAATGCTTTGTGCAGCCGTGGCGGCATGCTGATGACTTTATCAAACACAAACAGAGCTTTTCAGATTAGATAAGCTTATCCTAATGTTGAACTGTATTATCTGCAGGCTCTGGTCTCTCCGCCCGGTATTGTCAGTGTTTCTGAAGACGTGCCGACAGACTAGAGGTTGTTTTGGTTGTGTGTGTGCTGCACTTGGCTACAAAGACAGAAAGAGCAGCCGTTCTACAGAAACACAGACTTGTCCCCGGTTAAAGCCAGCGCTGCAGCACATCCAGGGTGTTTTTAAAGTGCATGAAGCATGCAGACACAGGCAGGAGGAGGAAGTCCACCCGTTCTTCATCAGCTGCTTCTGAGGTGTCCGTAAGCAAATGATTTAAGCCTGCTCTAGTGGAGCAGATGAATGGGCAGTGACAGGACTGGCTGGGAAGCTTTCCCGTGTGAGTGTGTGTTAAAAAACATCCAGTTTCCTTCTGTCTATATAAGGAAGTTAAAACATGGTATTGATGAGTTCTGCTGCTGTGTGAACAGCACACAGTATGTAAAGGCTCCAGGCTCGATTGTCAGCATGTAACCTTGCGGTGAGATGCCATAACGTCAGTGCATGCTTTTGTGACATTTGACACTCCCTCTCTAAATGGCAGATGTGTGTGTGTGTGTGTGTGTGTGTGTGTGTGTGTGTGTGTGTGTGTGTGTCCTTCCTCTCTCCTCAGTCCGGTCTGGTGTACACGGAGGAGGAGTGGCAGAAAGAGTGGAATGAACTGCTAAAGCTCGCCTCCAGTGAGCCCAGAATACACTACAGCACCAACGGCACCAACGGGTAAGGTCTGGCCCAGACAATGCAGGTCCTGTTAACCCACCACTCTTAGTCACGCTCGTGTTTCTATTCATGAACAAACAACGGCGCTCACAATCGCCGCTGAGTGGCTGGCCCTCATTTAGTCAATCTGCTTTCTACTGGACCAGCTTAAGGCCGTCCGGCTGAACGCTGGAGCTCTGCCTCCATGTTTCTACCTTCCTGTGTGTTTAATTGCCCCCCAACACGTCTGTAGTCATCAGGAATCCATAACAAAGCGACAGAAATACCTGTCTGCTCGACTGTCTGTTTGAACAGCTGTGCTTTTGTTAACCAACATGCTGCTGCTGTCGTTGTCTTCAGGGCGGAGTCCTCGGATGAGCCGGTTTATGAGAGTTTAGAGGAGTTCCACGTCTTCGTCTTGGCTCACGTGCTCAGAAGGCCCATCGTGGTGGTGGCTGACACCATGCTGAGGGACTCAGGAGGAGAAGGTAAATATGCCTGAGACTCACTGGACATCCATCAGGGGGCGCATTCAGCCAGACCGTCTCTCTGGTGGATGATCGCTGTCATTTGATTTACTTAAGAAAGGTGAAAGAGAAGTAAAAGTTCACACTACAGGAGCTTCCCTATTTCACCTCTCCCTGTGACTGAGGGAGGAGTCTGGTCTGGGATCTGCCTCCATGTCTGTTCTAGATGTTCTGGTCTGAAACCTCTATGGAGGTCTATTTCTATAGATGTACCTGCAGACTTACTGTGGCAGCCCCGATGACGTGCTTGATATTTAGAAGTTGGATTCTAGGTGTAGTAACAATAATGCCACCGCCCGGAGGAGTGAACACGGTGAGGGCCGACAGCAGGCTGGTTCCAGGTGAACTGTGCCTCACCTGGAAAGCTGATGAGAGCAGGGAGTGGCAGCAGTCTGTACAGGAGCTGACTGATTTATCAGCACCTTCTCTAACAGCTCCCACTCATTTCACATATGACAGCGCAGCTTTTACAGATGCTGTACAGGCAATCTGTGATCGAGTGTTTAACCTTCAGTTTGCACAAGTTCTCGTGTAAACCAGGTCAGTTTGTTGCTGTGCATACGTCAGGTGAGCCAACCTGTCCCCCTCAACACACAGAAATACACAGAAAGCACTGATAAATATTAAAATACAGAGAAGAAGAACAGCCTTTATTACTGATTCATCCAATGTTTAGCCTGTCTGGGCTCAAACATCTGTACAGATGTTACCTTAGCAATCCTCACATCCAGAACCAGAAGTTTTGTTGTTGCTAAAGATTTCAAGAATGAAATCAGGACAGCGTTAATGAGAATTATAACAGAATTAGACTGATGTATTGTCTGCAGTTGGTGGTACGTCATTTTAATATTCTGACTTTGATTTTGCTCACCAGTAAACATCGTCATCAGCCACACATGTAGAGTAAGCGTGGGAAATCACACAACTGCACTTTAAATAAATAATAATAAAGTTAGATTCTATTCTATTCTATTCTATTCTAAACCTCCGTAGACCAACTAAAATGTGAAGCTTCTATTAAACTCCATGTTGTTGAGCCAGCATCTGAATCAATCAGCTGATGTTATTGTTGTTCACGCTTGTGTGACGTCAGTCAAGTCGGGATCAAGTCAGGATCACGTCTAACCAGCAGGCACTGCAAAGCAGGCCGTCTCCAACAAGCCTCATCCAACCCTTGAGGCTGCTGTTAGCTGCACATTTTAAAACTGATGGTTAACTCCCACCTCAGGTGTCATTTAAGAACAGACACATTGTGCTGACTTCCATCTCTCCCAACCTGTCTCTGATTCAGACTCATTTAGCCTTCTGCTTTGTTGAAGTGTTATTAATGTCGGAGCAGGTTTTTGCATGACCGTCTTCGTTCTGTTTCCGTCTGCTTCCCCATGAGGCCATGTGAGACGCTCCCCGGCCGCTCCCTCTGGCACTGCAGTCTCAGACTATCCTGTAGCGTGTGCTGTACTTTTATTTTCAAATCTTGTAGTGCGTGCACGTCTCAGATTAGAGAGAACAGTGTATGTGAAGTTTCTCTTTACGTGCGTGTTGCATCCCAATATCAAAGTCTGTTTGGATTTATAAACCTGTGTAGTGTGAGCCCAGCTTAAGTTGTCAGTGATTGATGGCTTGCCTGTGCAGTCCAAATGAAGTGAGCGCCACCCATCTGCTATCTGCAGCAGGTTAAAACAAACAGTATGAGCGGCTGCCAAACGGCGGATGACCCATTTTTACTGCACAAAGCAAATGTGCAGCCTCACATAGCTTCTCCCACTAAAACCTGCCGACAGGAAACCAGAGAAACTGTCGCTAGCTGTGATAGCCGTCGCTGGTTAAGGTGCTTATTGGTTGCCACAGGGGCTGCACGGTGTCTCGGTGGTTAGCACCGTCGCCTCACAGCTAGAAGGTCGCCGGTTGGCATCCCGGTGAGGACACCCGGGATCTTCCTGCGTGGAGTCTCCATGTTCTCCCCGTGCAGCGTGGGTTCTCTCCGGGTTCTCCGGCTTCCTCCCACAGTCCAGAAACATGCTGAGGTTAATTGGTGATTGTAAATTGTAAACCCTGAGTCAGCTGGGATAGACTCCGCCCCCCGCGACCCTGGTGAGGGTTTAGGTGTAGAGATGATGATGGATGGGTGCCACAGGTGCAAATGGTTTTGTTATGGACGTAGATACACAAGTGCAATATTGGTTTCCTTCTTTTTTTTGTCTGTATTTTTGACTCAGAACCTCCCAGTGATGCTTCTTGGCTCGGATGCAGTGCTGAGGTCACGTTTTTCAGGTTTTTAATGTCCTTGTTGCCTCTCCCCAGCCTTTGCTCCCATCCCGTTCGGAGGCATCTACCTACCACTGGAAGTGCCAGCTGCCAAGTGCCATCGCTCTCCGCTGGTCCTGGCGTACGACCAGGCGCACTTCTCTGCCCTGGTCTCCATGGAGCAGAAGGACAGCTCCAAAGAGCAAGGTGATGCATCCACAGTTATTACCACGTGTATATTGATTTATTCGAGGGCCGTCTTTGTACGCAGCTGACGTCTTAAAACACAAACCAGAGTGCATCAATCATGGAGACGCTGTTACTTACATTCCTCCTGAGAAGTTAGTGCCAGAGGTTTGCAGTGAGCGCTGGCGGCCACTTCACAGCTCGCTGCCTTTGCTTGATGAGGAAGTCTTTTTCTAATATTGGCCTCAGTGGTTTATTTAGAGGTAGTGACTAATGGCCACTGGGCTTTTGAGTATAGCCAGTGATCCCTGTTGCTCAACATCAGGTTGGACTAAAAATAAAGGCTCAGTTGTATTTTGTCAACTGTTAACGCGGTCGTTTCAGAGCTGCAGTGATTAGTTGTTAATTATTATGATGGTCTGTTTGAGAACTTTTTAGAGAAAAAATGTCCAAACTCTGAATGCAGCTTCTTGAATCTGAATATTTTCTGTTTCTTTACTCTCCTGTGACACTAAACTGAATGTTCATTTTGTCATTTTGTGTTTTTTATTGTTGTTGACGTCGTACAGACCACACAGGGATCCCACTGATCGAGAGCTAATCGACTGATTGATTAACAAAGTGAACAGTTTTTAGTTGCAAAGATCTGAAGAAGGGCTTTTTATCAGGAGCCGTATGAAGTGAGAGTACATCTGATTTTAAAAGTTCCAGTTTCTTATGATGTATTTTTCTGTTTTTCATCTTACGAGAGTAAAATCTTGTAGAAGAACGGAGTCCTTGAAAGTTCAGGTCTGTCCTTGAAGTTCAAGCCCAGACACTGAATTGTCTGCTCGTCTAAAAATATCAGATTCATGTCCAAAAAGCAGTATTGGTCCGAGCCGGCCAGATAAAAGTAAAATAGAATCTGAAGGAATTGATCGGACTCGGGAGCGCTGTAGTCCACAGACGATCCAGAGAGCTGGATTAAAACGATTCTTCTAAGAATGCTTCTTTTATTGTCTCTACCAGCAGTTGTGATCCCGCTCACTGACTCGGAGCACAAAATGCTGCCTCTGCACTTCGCCGTGGACCCGGGGAAGGACTGGGAGTGGGGGAAGGACGACACCGACAACGTGATGCTGGCGAGGTAAAGAGCAACTTTTAATCCGGGTCAAACAAACGGATTAATCACAAAAAGTCACAGAAAATGCAGAAGAAATAAGAGTGGTACGTGTTCGCTGACATGTGCGTGCCAGAGCCAGTGTCGGTGTGCAGGGATTGACCCGTGACTCCAGATTAGCGACACTCGCTGCCAGTGACAATAAGATTAGCTGTAAATACCTTCTATGAATGAAGCAGAGCACCGAAATAGCAGCTCGGTAAAAATAACCTTCCACCTTCGTTACATCAGCCGGTGACACTGGATGTTTTATTGTGATGAGACGGTGAGTGGCTGTTAACATTATTCTGAAAAGGTCAGTGAGTTAAAAGGCCTTCGCCAGAGCAAGGATGCAGGACAGCAAGATGCTTTTAGTGCATTTGCAGTTTACGCTCACATTTAGAGCCAATTCACCAGCTTCAGCAGCAGCAGCAGGGAAATCTGTAGACCTAATCAACCGTCCTCACATGGAGCAGACCCACGTTCTGCTCCCTCCCAACACCTTATTTAAGGCTGTAATCAACCAAAGACAACACTGGATGACTGAAATCCTGCCTTCTCCTGAACCAATCGTTTGGCTGTAGAGAAGAAAAATCTGCATCTTATTTCTGTCTGAACCAAATGAGCCACATTGCCCTCCGCCTGCCCGCCTTACAAACCTGTACGGATCTAAATAGACACAATCAGCTGGTATCTGCAGCATATTAAATCATGTTAACCTGCTTGGTTTACACTGAAATTATAGACTCACATTTATATAATTTCTGAAAAAACAGTGATATGAAAGAGGTGTTGACAGGCTGCCTGGTCCTCCTGCCTCCAACAGAACTGTAAGAGTTCTGACTGATGTCAGGCTTTTGTCCTTCAGAACATAACGCTGCTGATTGTCTGATCAGTGAGCGTCTGACCAGAGCCTGTCGACCTGCAGACTGCTGCCCTGATGCTGGTTCTTGTTGTAAAACTAGATCTGGCCTCATCGGTCTGTTTGTCTTTGGCTGCCTCTGCTCAGTGTTTTGGATCCATCTTGTGTGGATTCATGTTCATCATGGGTTAGGGTGCTGTGCAGTGACAGAAAGCATCATCGTCTACCCAAACAGCAGCAGGAATCCCATCAGCGCTGGAGTCACTGGTAGAAAGCCTCCTGTCACTAAACTTTGTTTTTTCCTTCCCTCTTCCACCCAGCGTTGCTCTGTCTTTGGAGGCCAAGCTCCAGATGCTGCACAGCTACATGACGGTCACCTGGCTGCCGCTGCCCTGCGAGGTAAAGGCCAACACATCCATCCTCTACTGCTGGCAGGGTCAGAAAACCAGCTCACAGTCCAGGATTTAGCACAAGAGTTGTTTTTTATGTTAATGGCAGGCTTGATAAGTGAGTGATGACGAAAACAGGAAATTATTTTTCAATTAACCACAAAGGCTGGTTCAGATTTCCAAAGACTCTCTGGGTGATTTACCAAACAAGCCAAATCCTGGCGTAATCAGATAGATGCCAAAGGGCTGGATAGACTTGAGGCATTACAGCTATTTGCGGTTAGCATTAATGCGCCACACTGATTGTAAATGAGGGCATGATTTCCTTCCTGTCCCCTGACTGCTGAGCAAACTGTATGTGAACACAGACTACACTGGGCCATTCAGGTCATAGAGTCACGCCATGCAAACACCGCGACAAAGGCCCTCTTGTGTGCCACATGCTAACGCCAGGGAGGATAGAGGTTCATACCCGCTGCACGCTGGGGCTGCAGGGAGTGGCAGCAGCACAGGAATCTCTGCATTGAAATATGATTCAAGGGGATTGTTCTGTGAAGTAAGGCGACTGGATGCAGTTAACCACAGGGCGGCTGTGTGATGGCTGTTGTTGCTGCAACAGACTGCATTCAGTAGCTGCTTGGTGTTTGACATCAGCGTCTTTACAGATGACTTTTCTAAATGCAGCATCCTTTATGTTACTGCTGCTTTAGTGTGTTTGTAGAACATCTGTCTGCTATCTGCCTCAGTGAAACAGCTCCTTGCACCTCTCCCTCCACATCTGGTTCCTCTGGACCTGAGGAGAATGCACCCGTACTGGGCTCAATTTAGCGTTCTGAGGATTTCAAGGCGCTAACACAGCTAGCATTAGTTTTGTTTGAATGTTTTAGATTCTTTAGGTGGAAAATGTTTCGGTACAGACGTGCAGAGTTTTTCCACTACCTCCTGTTTCTGCTTTGTTTATCTGCAGCAAGCCCCTCTGGCCCAGCCCGAGTCTCCCACGGCGTCAGCAGGAGAGGACACCCGGACGCCTCCTGACTCAGGAGAGTCCGACAAGGAGTCGGTCAGCAGCAGCTCCAACGGCAACGGAGACACCACCACGGGATCCACGGTCAACGGAAACGGGTCTTTGGCCAAGAACTGCTCCTCTTCCTCATCCAGTTCGTCCAGCAGCGGATCGGCAGGAACAGCAGGGAAGGACAAAACCAAGAAAGAGAAGGACAAAGAAAAAGACAAGAAGAGGGCAGACTCTGTGGCCAATAAGCTGGGCAGCTTTGGCAAGAGCCTGGGCAGCAAGCTGAAGAAGAACGTGGGCGGACTGATGACAGGAAAGAACGCTGGAGCTGCAGGTGCCAAGCAGGAGGGTGGGGAGAAGAAGAAGGGCTCGTTTAGGGGGAGGAAGGGCAGCAAGGACAGCTCGCCCTCAGCCCACGCCTCCGAGGATTCTGGGAAAGGCTCCCCGTCCTCAGGTAGCGAGCGTCTCAATGGAACAGGGAGCAGCATGAGCAGCAGCGGTGGAAGCAGCACGGAGAGCGAGACCTACAAGTACAGCGCTGATGTCAAAGTCAGCCTGGGCATCCTGCGAGCCGCCATGCAGGGTGAGAGGAAGTTCATCTTCGCCAGCCTTCTCACCACCAGCAACCGGCAGCCCTTCCAGGAAGAGATGATCCAGCGGTACCTCGCCGACGCAGAGGAGCGCTTTCGGGCTGAGCAGGAACAACAGCGGCGTGATGCGGAGAGGAAGGGCGTCACCAACGGCGTCCAGCCCCCCAAGAAGGAGGTGGTGGGTATTACAGAGCTGAGTTACCGGCCCTACGAGGCCAAAGAGGAGCTGTCAGAGAACTCGTCACCTTCCTTCAACCAACTCAAGGCCACTCCCTTGAGCCCCTCCATGTACTCTGGTGTGGTTCCCATCCCGCGGCCCTCCTTCATAGACCAGCCTCCTGCTGCACCGCCCATGACCCAGCATCTTCACATGCACAGCTACTTGGATACTCGGCGCCAGCTAGCCGGTGGCTCCCCAGCGACCTCGTACCCTGGCCTCCCCTCGTACGCCACCCTGCCCCGGCACATCCCCACAGCACAGGGTCCCTCCCATCCCCAGTACAGTAACTCGCAAGGCCCCTCCTCGCTGAGTCCCTCTCGTCTCGCGCCCTCGTACCCCCCGGAGTTCGACCCACCGGACTACCCCGGGGCTGAGACCGCCGGTGGGAACTACACCAACGGCTTCCGGGACATGAGCTCCAACCTAGACTCTCGGAGCGGGCAGCCCCCGGTCAGACACTACTCGCTGGGCAGCGCTGGCGGTTTGGCCGGCCTGCAGTCCAGCCGCTGCCGGACACCCAGCTGCACCTACTACGGACACCCCGAGACGGGCAACTACTGCTCCTACTGTTACCGGGAAGAGTTGAAGAAGAGGGAGACAGAACCAGCCATCCACAGGTTCTGAACGGACCTGGCCGTGGCTTGAATTTGATGAGTGGCCTTTTTCAGTTAAAAACAATAGCGAGCGGAGCAGATGAGCCTCTGAAAGGACCGGGGGAGGCAGCCGTCTCCCTCCTGTTCAGCTGTCGTTTCCTGTTGAGTGATGAGAGAGTGGACTTCAGAGCAGACGGGCTGGTGCCGGCCTTCTGGCTCGACCCGAGAGCAAACTATCTGCACTTCTGTTACGTTTTTGCTGTGGCTCTTATGCAGGCGTTGTGTGTGTGTGTGTGTGTGTGTGTGTGTGTGTGTGTGTGTGTGTGTGTGTGTG
>NW_007577953.1:131984-149462 GCF_000690725.1 Stegastes partitus
TGTGTGTGTGTGTGTGTGTGTGTGTGTGTGCGTGTGCGGCTCTCCTCCTCCTGACAGATGAACGCCTTGCTGCTGTCTCCTCCTAGTGGAGAGAATGTATACGGCAGGCAGTGTACACAGCGCTCAGTACCACACATACACACCATGTATACACACTAAGTCAGACTCACACTACACCCCGTGATGCAAGCACAAACAGAACCAGGCTCTGTGGTAACGTTTGGACCGGGTAGCTGAGGGATGTCGGGTCATTTGGGTCAGGGAGGTCCAGTGTTATCCACATGTTACACTATTGTTACTAGGAGCTTGTGTCATGCGTACCGGGAAGCAGCAGAGTTAGTCCTGGTCCGGTTGCTTTCTCGTCAGTCACCGTTTGCAGAACGCAGACTGAAACGCTAACGATGGAGCGTTCTGCCGGCTGCTGTGGTGCTAATGTTACAGAATGCAAACACATAATGTCCACCACACTGCGCTCTGCACTGCTAGTCGCATATACAACAGATATCAGATAAGATTCTACACGTGTGTCCATCTGTAGACCGGATTACAAAGATGTCAGCCTTTTAAAGTTTAAGAGCTACTGACCAGGTCAGCTGACTGACCGGGCCTTTTAGAACAAATACCACATAGCAGCATAGCACTACTATCCCAGAGCCTGGTCCAGAGTGTTTAAGTGTTGGTTGAACTGTTCCTTGGTTGGGTCTTCCTGTTTCTGTGGCACTGGTTTGTGTTGGAGGCTTTTGATTCTGCAGGTTTTGGACATCAGGCACATCTGGCCATAAGGTTAGATGACTGAAACATGTTTGGGACTTCAGACGGGTCACATGTCCATTTAGCTTGTTTTCTCAGCACCAGAACCTTTTTCCGTTGTTCCAGTAGAGAACAGAGCGTCTGCAGCCGCCTGGTGGAAAACCCTACACACCACAGTCTCTATGTTAGAGCATGTCACCTTTTATTCCTTTGCAGCTTCTCTGATTTGGAAATCAGTCATTTCCAGACAGTCGTCACTGTGATGACGAACGGATCCGTTACCAGTAGAAACAATAACTACCAACTGTTTTGGTAAAAGATTCTTTGGTTTGAGCCCAAAGTTGAGCTTTCTAAATTTAAATCCTTGTTGGTGTGGTTCCTCCTCTGTGGCAGGAAGCTGAATCTCTCGCTGTGGGAAACACTCGCTAACATGTCGTGACATTTTATAGACCCAGAAAACAGTCAAGAGCTTAACTGATAATGAAAATAGTTGTTAGTTGCAGCTGATGGTATCTGGCCGTGTGTTTATCCCAGATGTCAGACAGAAGTCCTCATAAGGGGGGGAAGCTAGTCCAGATGTTGTCGTCATAGAAACAGAGTTAAGAGGCTCCGCCCAGCGCCCTGCTGCACAAACATGCTCCATGAACACACCCTGAGTCTCCCCAAGAGCAACGCGACGGGTCTGGTATTAAACAAGTGGCATGAACTGGGTCTGAATCAGAGGCAGCGGTCTCCAGCTTCTGCTGATGCAAAGGGACCCTGGTGCTCTTCTGGATGTTGACAGATCAACACCAGACAAACACACAGCTCCACATCACCCACAGTGCGACTTCACAGTCTCACATCGACGGTGTCGAGCTACCAGGGCGGCTTACGGCTGCTTTGTTTGGTCATTCACTGCAAATCAAGAGGTTCTACTGAAGGCGGTCTGTGCGTTTCTGGCACTCGTTTCACCAAATCCAGTCGCTTTTTGCACAAATTCAAGCACTTTCCTGACGTCCGTAGATTCAAAACGCTTCACTGTTGTTAGAGTGGCCGGCCTCGGGCCTCTCGGTCTTCTCTGCAGACACTGCCACCTCTGTTTCCTGGGAAGTCAGGGCCACAGGCCAGGAGGTTCTGTCTGAAGGGTTCTGTTACTGTCGAGCTGCAGCGTTTCGGTGCCGGTGTCACCTTCTAACTCAGTGTCCTAGTTGCCTTTTTCAGCGTTTTGTCCTCATCGGTGTGGAAGGCTGGCGTTAAGCATCCGCTGCTCGCTTCACTGCAGGCACGTTTCACTGCTGCTGCCCCAAAACTACTCTGATCTTTGAATTCATTCACGGTGGAGCTCCTGAGAGGATGCCGGTGTTGTTAGGTTAGGTGGGAGCAGCTCATGTTCTGTTTGAAGCTAAGCCTGTTTCACTGATGTCACAATGACTACTAAAGTTCTTGGACTTGCTGTTATTTCCCCTGTGATAAGCCATGATGAGGAATTTCTTGAAAGGAGCAACTCTAGCTGCTCTGCTCTTGTGGATTCAACCTTTTCTTTGGCATTAAGTCGACTAGAAAAGCACAATTTGGTATGCAATTCACTGCCTTGCCCACTTGGGGGCGCTCTTGTTTTATTTTCCATTTTAACTACATGTTTGGCCCTCCTCCTGTCTTGCATCTCAACTACACACCAAGATAACCAAAATGGGAGAACTCAGCAGTAGTGCTCCTGTCCCACTACAGTACGATGTTCTCCACGTCGCTGAAGCTGCTCGAGGACGGAGGGAAGCTTTTTGCTGTGCATTTAAAATGAAACTAGAGTTTTAACGTCAATGAAACACTCACATGTCGCTCCTCCTCCTCCTCCTCCTCCTCCCCAGAAGACGTTTGCATTTTGCTGTGTTTGTGTGTTGACCTGTGCTCATGCACGTGGCTTTTATTTCACACCTTCAGATGTTCCTCAGCTGGGAAGGCGATGCCTGTTTTTAACATGTGTATGTGTGCATTTCCCTCCAAAGTAATAATTAGCTGACAAACCTGTTGTTTTTTTTATTTGCAATGAAACGGATGCCTCAGAAACATCTGACTTTACAGGCTACGAACACATTTTTGTATTTAATAATAAAAAAGCAGTGAGAGGTTCTATAAATATGTTCCGAGTTATTTTTGTAAGCCCAAAGTTTTACAGTGTTTTTAAAGGGTAAGAATGTATATTGTTGGATACTGACGGAGGTTTGGAGCAGAAGCTGGTCAGAGCCTGGTTGGGCTGGAGTCGGTGCTGACCGGAGCGGGCGGTCCGAGGCGACCCAGACGGGCCTTTTGATACTTGAGGCTCTCTCATTGCAAACTAATTTCCTCAATGCTGACCTAATAACAATTTGAGAATATATATTTATAGTGAGATTTTTTTAATAGGTTTCCTTGTGGAATGTTTAGTTGAGATGATTTAGGATGTTCTTTCTCACACGGCTAGTTGTCCAGCGGTCTGGCTTTTATTTGTTTGTTGCCCTCTTTTTTTTTTTATTATTATTATTTTATTTTTCTACAGCCACCGATCCGTGCTCTGCTGAAATACGACAGAAATGCTGGCGCTGACCCGGCTCATTTCCTCCAAGGCAGAAGAGAAATGGCTCAGAACTGCGACACAAGCGACCCGATCTATTTTTCTATCTTGTACGACACTGTCATGTCTGTGGGAGCAGAACGTCGGTGACATTAACATGGAATACTTCGAGTTGCATGGGACTGGAACTGTTGCATGTAAATGGCAAAAACCATTCTACCAAATTTGTGCATTATTTTAAATAGGTTTTAAGTTGTCCTGGTATTTTGATCTGTTTTTTATTGTTTCAATGTTTAGTTTTGTGAGAGGAGCCCTACGGCGGTGTGACAGTGCAATCTGGATAGAAAGAACATCAGACTTTATGTTAGGTTATTATTATTATAATTATTACATTTCTTTTTGCACCGTTTGAATAAATTCTCATTGTATTTCAAGAACGCTGTGCCCCTCGTCTTTTCTGTGGTTTTTCATGAGCAAACGTTTGGTAATCTGCAGAATGTGGATCCAGAAGGAGCTCCAAGACAATAAAGATCTGACACCTTTCATAACGAGTCTGTTCATAACGTCACATGAATAGAAGCTGGGAAGATGGAAACTAATTGGAAATGAGTTTGATAATTGACTAGTTCCTTAATTATGCAGTTTTTAAGTAAAAACACCACATATAGCTGTGATAGGCTCCAGCCCCCTGTGACCCCAGTAGATGATGGATGGATGGATGATGGATGGATGGATGATGGATGGATGGATGGATGGATGATGGATGGATGATGGATGATGATGGATGGATGGATGGATGGATGATGGATGGATGGATGATGGATGATGGATGGATGGATGGATGGATGATGGATGGATGGATGATGGATGATGGATGGATGGATGGATGGATGATGGATGGATGGATGGATGATGGACGGATGGATGGATGGATGGATGATGGATGATGGATGATGGATGGATGATGGATGGATGGATGTTCCCTGGTTCCTGTTTCTCACATGTGCCAGTCCAGTGCAGATGTGCTTATGGGGTTTTTAAACCACCGATCAGACAGAACAAGCGATTTAAGGAGATCGTCTTTGACAGTCTTCACACTTTTCTGACATTTTATAGACAAAGAACAACATTTCTTTAAAGCAGTCCCCAGTTTAACTCCTGCTTTGTCCAGCTAGCCGTCCTCTCTGCTTAAGTTCATGTCGTGTGGAGCCGCTGGGGCAAAAGAAAACACTCTGTCCTCACATAGCTCACGTTATTAAAGCAGCAGAGACATAAAACACTTGGAAAGGTTTCAGTGGAACAAAGCTGCTTCACTGGACCAACATGAACAGGGAGCTCAGCCTTTATTGTGAATCCTTGTCGTCTGTGTGGCCCGTATTACCGTATAACCTTGTTGCATTATACATTGTTGAATAACTGCAGCTCAGATGATGCAAGGTCCTGTGTCTGCGACTGTTTTATGTATTAGAGAAATCGGAGACCCTTATGTAATATTGAACAGTTTCCCATGTGGTAAAAAATCCAGACCTCTCTCTATTATAGTTCACAAGGACGCCGTCTCCCCACCTGCTCGGCCAAAGCCTCGCTCAGGACTCTTCAGACTTTCCCTGTTCTCGCTGGAAAGGAATTTCTGCTGGTATTCGTCTGAAAGAGAATCGCTGGCGGCTTCTTTCGACAAGCGTGGATGAGAAAGGAGAGGAGTTTGTCCCCACACGGACCTGCTGAAGGATCAGAACAAGGTAGAGTAACGGGACGGTTCTGTTTGTCAGGAGCAGGTCTGAACGTTTGGAACAGCAGAAGGTCAAGAGTTAAGGGTTTTATGGATGTTGGCTCAGCGGCTCTGCTGCTGGTTCTGTCGTTGTGACTGTGTGCAGCAGAACAGTGGCTTCCTTCACAGCAAATCCTCCTGAAATCCAAACTCACAGCGACTCCAGACTTCAACTGTTTCAAAACAGACAAGGAGGCAGATATATGAAGACACATGACGAGACAAAGGGCAACATAGAGGGAGTTCATTTAGTTCCAGAGATTTTTTTAATTGTTTTTTTAATTTGCATACACTTATTTTACAACTTTAATTCATATTTCATAAATTATTTTATTTATTTCAGTCAGAACATAAAGATAAACTTTGTTAAATGCAGCTGGGGACTTTACTTAAAGTGAGTCTGCAGCCCTGAGAACAGGATGAACAAACAAGATCTACCATAAATGTTTAAAACATGATTCATTACAGAGACGTGAGCCAACTGAGGATGAAGTCTGTGAAATCAGCTCCACCTACAGAACTGAAAAATGTGCATTAATGACTGAGTGTAGATGTTCATTTGTTCTACATATGCAGCTGTTGCCCACAAAAACCATGAAAGAGCTCTTCTCTTTTCTTCTCCTTTTGTCGTTCAGCTCAGGGTCAAAAAATATTATAAACAAAGAGCTCATACAGCGACTGAATCTTTAGTGGAAAACAATTTGAGCCACATATATATACATATATATATATATATATACATATTCCACTGCATTTGTGTCTGAATTTAGTGTTTTCCGTTCCAAAAACAAAGAAATTTCACCTCAAATTGATGCAGAAAAGGCAAAAACTGGTGCAGGAAAATGCAGCAGAATGCAGTAAATGAAACTGAAGCCAACCTAATGCTCATCAGGTTGGTTGTTCCTCAGCTTTACTGGAGGTGGATTCTACATTTCTGCGCTCAGCGAGTAGAAACGTGACAGGAGCAAAGAAACTGGCTGAGTTCAGAGAGCTGAACATAAATAATTTAACCCTGACACATATTTTAAAGCAGTTGAGTTCTGCTTTGTCTCTACTGAGTGAGATCATCATGAGATGTTGCTGCAGCCGTCACCTCGCTGCTCGTTTACTCTGAACGTAGCAGAGATGGGAAACCAACACCAACCCACCAGCAAACAGAGACAGGAAGTAGCATTAGTCTGTGTCCAGATTTTATCTGTTTTGTTCTCCACCACAGCGTTGTTCTCACATTTCATTTTCATTTTACTCTGGAATATCTTCAGTGGTGCAAACATTCAAATATAAAGCGGGCTGTTCTACATTAATGGGTTAGTGAGTCACGTTGAGTTTTCATTTCCACGATGGTTGTTGTCTTCTAACCTGCTGGATCCCCACAGTGACGAACAAGAACAAAAGAAAACCAGTTTCTATTTAAAACCAACAGCAATGTGTTTAGTTTCCATTTTAGACCATCGATGGAAACATTACAAAAATTATTTAGTTTTTCCATTTCAAACCAGTCAAGAAAACTGTTTACCTGTTTACTGTCTCCATCTTAAACCACCAGCGAGGACAAAACAGGCCCATATTTAATATGTACGTTTAAACAAATTACAAGAAAACAGGCTCCTTATAGTGTCTCCATTTTAAACATCGATTTAAAAAACCGAAGGAAAAAAACGGCCACGCTTTATTTTTCAGTTTTAAACTTTTCTTTTCACGGCTTATTTTTCACATCCGGGACCCTCCCTGTGGGCGGAGCCCCCCACCAGTGACACCCCCCCTCCGGCGGAGCCCCCCCACCAGTAACGGCTCTGTGGGCGGAGCCCCCCACCAGTAACCCCTCTGTGCTGTGGGCGGAGCCCCCACCACTAACCAGTAACGCCTCTGCTGGTACCCCAGTATTGAGCGGTGGTGAGTTCAGGGGTTGAGTGAAAGCAGGGAAAGCGGAGCTCTCTCCAGCCAGCAGAGCGTTGCTGGTGGACTGAGGCTGTCTCCAGGTGGTTCCGGTCCAGATGTACTGCCGCTTTAAGAAGCCACTCTACACCTCCGCTCTGGGCTTTTCTTTTTCCTCTCAGACTGGGTTTCGCTGTGGCGAAGGAACAAACTGGTAACGGGCAGCGGACCGCCGTGTATCAGCTCTCAGCGGGCTGGGCTCTGGGCTCTGGGCTGGGTCACTTGGTTCCGGACCCAGATGCTGTCAGCGATGAACATAGTTCCTCTTCCTCTCCGAACACCTCCGTAGCAGCTGCCGGGACGCAGGCCGGCCGTCACTGGAGCTTTTCTTCACGGTTTCTCGGCTGAACAGGGAGAGCAGCCCGCTAGCCGCTAGCTTAGAAATAAAACTCGTTTTTCAACATTTCTTCTCTGAGAGCTTCATCCAGCTGCTGCCCGTCTGTCTGAGTCCAGCTGGACGTCGTGGAAGATGTTGACAGGATCCAAAACCACGTTCAAAGTGAGACAGATGCTCCCAGACATCAAGGTAGGTCACAGGTTAGCTCACCAGCTAACTAACTAGCTGAGCTGGAGGAGCTACTAACTAGTCTGAGTTTTCAGTTTTCTTTGTGTTTCTGAGCCTCTGATGGTGAACCTGCAGATCTTCGTGTCCTCCTCCAGCGCCTCTAACTCCGTCATTAGAAGTTCATCCCTCAGCAGCAGCCAGGTGAGCTGGACCTCATCAGCCCTGCTTGTGACCCAGGAAGCAGCAGGTCACGGAGCAGGACCACAGCCCGGTGGTCAGCCTGCAGTCCCTCCTCACAGCTCCTCTGGTCCAGGTCCAGTCTGTCTGGGTGTTGTTCAGAGGTTCCTGCTGGCTCCATAAGTGGGGGATGCATAATTACAGTCAGGGCACATCATGTCAGTGTCTTTGGCTGCACGCCTAATTAAAGGCCACTGAAGGGGAATCTTAATTACTCCTCTTCTGCTTCATGTGGGATTAGATTGTTGTGCACAGTGAGGATGGAGCAGAGAGCTGAGCTCCCAGCAGCTGTGGTCGATTCCAGCTGCTCTCAATAGTCACTCAGCGGATTCCTCTGACGCTGAAGTCTCCGTGTTTCAGGAGATCAGTCAGAGCCTGATCAGGAGCACCTGAGAACACGGAGGTGGTTCAGGACCCCCACAGGACCCCCACAGGACCCCCACAGCGCCCCATGCACACACTCAGAGCTGCTGTCAGGAGGCTCTTGGCTCCGGCTCGGTGCTGCCTGGCTTTGTGTCTCCTCCTGGTTATTTTCAGCAGCCGCAGGGGAAAATGGTAACAGATGCCTCTTTGCTCTGCCCTCAGGCGGAGCCTGCATGTGGAGTGGGGGTGATGTGCACGGCACAACATCTGGCTGTCGCCATGGAGACAGCGGTTGGGTGGTGGTGATTACCTCAGACTGAGAAAGCATCACACCCCCCACACCACAGTCCCATGTGTCCAGGCATGAGAATGTGGCTGAGCCCAGGATATGGTAATGTGCAGTAGGAGGCTGCAGAGGCCACCCACACACTCCGGGTTCACTGCCATAAGCATGTGTTAAGACTGGTTGCAAAAGCTGAATCCAGTCCTGGGCACAGTTTGGACCAGATGGCTTTGTAGTGTGGATGTTCTGGTAAATCTTCTCCTCTTCAGCCACCGTGTAAAACCCAAGATAGGCACACGCTAGCACAGGCCGGCGGATTGTCTACATACATGTTTTAATCGTTGGTAACTTGTTTAAAGTCTGAGCAGCTGTCCATCACAGGGCCTCACCTGACTGGACATCTTCACATTTCTTGGTTTGTACAACAAGCATCCATAAAATCCAAACACAGTCGTGACTCGATAACCTGACAGTAAATATAAAACCTTCTTTTAGGTCAGAATCCAAGGCTGTCGCTAAGTTCAGGCTGTTTTTATGGCTTCTGTTGGTTTTTCCTAAAAACCTGTCGGACAGCAGGTTTAGGATGTTAAGGGTCGATCATCGAGTCACCACTGGACTCGTACAGATGGTGACAAGTGAACCTCTGAGCCGTGCTGTGAGGGGATCCGGTGGTTCAGTGGGCATCATACCGGCATGGTTTGGGTCCACTTGTCTTCTCAGAGGGAAGTAAACCAACATGAATGTGTTCTGATCACCTTTATGCTGTGATGGAACACTTTCTGTCCGACGGGATGAATCCTCTAAAAATGCCTCCATCGCAGTTTAGTGAGGATGGAAACGATATGAATCATGTGTTGTGGACTTCATAGGCTCCACATTTAGACCCACTCCATCACCTGTGGGAGATTCTGGACGGTCGGGTTGGACAGCACTCCACCACGATCAGCCCAACACTGAACGAAGGAAGATCTTTTAGTTCCAGATACTTGGAGACGTTAAATGGTCGCCTAGCATCTTTAACTCCTCACCTGTCTGTATTTTATAATCACCGCTGACAACAGAATAAGCAAATTCTCACAGTTCAGAAGCTTAAACAGGACGTGTTATTGAAGAAATGTCCATAAACGCTCCGTGATGCCTGAAGCTGGGGCCTGACACTCGGGCTGACTCTGGCTGTGCCTGTCCCTCGTCTCCCAGCCAGCTTTGAAGCAGCATGAAAGGCACAAAGCACAAAGCTCACCAGAAGCAGAAATGCCAGAGGAGGGATCATCTAAGCGCTATTCAGAGTGGCTGAAGATCCCAGCCCGATAGGAGTGGGCCAGAGTCACCCACACCCGCTCCCACTGGACCCAGACGTCACATTCAGCGCCAGCGCCAGAGCTCCTGAAGCCGCCGCTGCTTAAACAGAGCGCAACAATGGGCCCCTTGTTAGCAGCAGAGCAGATTTATGGTCCTGTTAGAGGGTGCATCGATCTGGCATTGGGTGATAATTAACCAGCAGCATTATTCACAGGCGGGAGGCTGAGTGTGGAGGCTGTCTGCTCCGAGTGCATGAAACGCTCTGATGGTCCGACTCCAGGGAGGGAAGCTCAGTGACTGCCGCAGCAGCACTTCAGATGAGGGATGTTCATAAGCTGCTGAGGATGCCCAGTACTCAGCACTGGAGTTTTATTGAGGTCATTTAGTTGAGACTCATCTCCAGTGAGCGTATTGTAAGGGCATATAGGCATCTCTAAGTGTGCTACAGAGACAAGGAGGAGGAACATGCTGCTGCTGATGGTGTGATGGTGATCATGTGACCTTCCAGTCTCTGAGTGATCCGTCCAGCAGCTCGGCAGTCCTCCTCCCATCCACCGACAGGCAGTGACTGATGAAAACCTGCTGTCACATCACATCCACTGTGAGCTGTGAGTGCAGGCTGATGGGAGCAGATAGCTGACGTGCTCTAGTGGCATTTTATTAAATGGCTTTTGACAGTTCTACGTCTTTCATACGACTACGAGCTTAGCAAGTCAGTCCACCTCACTGGACCAGAATAGAATAAATAGAAATGTTGGACGGAGTGTCATGAAGCATCAGTGTTTGAGGATCGTTGTTGTGGGGGTGTTAGCATGCTGCTATCAGTGTGTAGCTCAAAGCACTGCTGCGTAGGGCTGAACTCCATCCATCCATCATCTACACCTTCATCCTCTCTATGGGGGGCGGAGCCTATCCCAGCTGACTCAGGGTGAAGGCAGGTTCACCTGGACAGGTAACCAGTCTATCACAGGGCTACACTTAGAGACAGACAACCAAGCACACTCACATTCACACCTACGGACAATTTACAATCACCAATTAACCTCAGCATGTTTCTGGACTGTGGGAGGAAGCCGGAGAACCCGGAGAGAACCCACGCTGCACGGGGAGAACATGGAGACTCCACGCAGGAAGATCCCGGGTGTCCTCACCGGGACGCCAACCGGTGACCTTCTAGCTGTGAGGCGCTAACGGCGCTAACGGTGCTGACCACTGAGACACCTGCAGCTGGATTACATGTAAAAGAAATCCTTATATTGACTGACACTGTGTTGTGAGGCAGCATTAGTGGGGATGGTCATTATGTTTTTCTCTGAAACAAGTTTTAAATGTGGTTTTGGCCGAGATTGTTCCAAAAGTTAGAAACAGTAGTTACATGCTGCTTGTTAAACAGGCACCAGCTGGCAGTCTGCTGCTCCTACAGACTGTATGTTTGCCCACAGCTCCTGCAGGGAGGATGCTGTGTGTTCATCACTGGTCTGCAGGACGCTCCTATCAGATGGGACTTCAGGTGTGTTGTTTGTGACGTCGTTGTGCCTGTGTGTCCATAGGCCTGTACACCTTTTCACGGCAGACGTTTTGACATGTCGTAGCAGGAAAAGCACACAGTAGCTCAGTTTGATCCCAGAAAGCTGTGACAGTGAACCAGAACCAGAATGCACACCAGCAGGACCGTCCCCACATGGAATACAGCCATCATGTGCTGTTCCTGCTGCGAGGTGTCAGAACGTGGCTGTCCTATGGATTAACCATCGGTCACCTGCATGGATAGGTAACAGGGTTCTGGATCTTACAGGTTCAGTCAGCCCTGTTCTGAGGTGCTCCCCTCCTCTGGCAAGCAAACACAGTGTTATTTGGCTTAAGAGGACCTTTGAGTCGTCCTTCACCGACCTCACAGCGCATCACCTCACAAAGGGACAGTCAGTCATTGTAAAGCGTCCCGTGCTGATGTGGTGGCTGCAGAGAGCAGCTCAGGATGCTCCGTCTGCAGTCCGTGTGCTCCAGTTAGCAGCATCGCATGGAGGCTTTCATAGCAACATGCTACGGCAGCAGAGCGGTGCTAATGGCTGCAGGCCGTGTAGAGAAATGGGTTAAAAGCAGAATATTGGCTGTAGGGTGATGCATAAAGTTCTACATTAAATATTAACCATCAGAATTCCCTGTTCATGAAACATTGATGTATTGCTTCGGCCCTATTGCAGAATCCGTTGCTGTAGTTTCTGTTTCCGTCACAGTGAAACGCGTCCACACTCATTCTGCTTATGTTCAGGGCGTCTCTGTTCTCCTGCTTTGCCCTCGGGGCTTTGCCCTCGGGGCTTTGCCCTCGGGGCTTTTCCTCTCAGCGCATCGTGAGTATATTTGATGTCAGGGCTTCTGTTTCGTTAATATCAGGTCCAGTAGATCATCACAGGTCCGCCTCCAGAGAAACCTGAAGAACTGTTGGTACTATTTCTGCACTTCAAAGTGAGCCCGTTGAGCAGAACCACTCATGTCCTCGTTCTCCTTCACAATGCATCTGGCTGCATTCCTTCATGTTAGGAAATGAAAAGCACAACACAAATAAACAGAACAGTGGCTAGAAGCTGCCCCGGGCCGGGCAGTACTCAGGAGCAGCCTTCAGAATGGACTCGGAGCTGTTGGGCTGCACGGTGGAGGCGGATCCAGCTGTAAAAAAAATCCCCTGAATTTAGTAACTGAGCAGGTTTGAACTTGAAACTCTGATTGTTTCTGAACACATCTGGGCTTGTTTGTACAGATTGTTGTCAGAGAGACGGCAGCAGCACAGCTTTGTTGTTCCTCCGCTGGTTTCTCACCAGAGTCCCACCAAAAACCCAGTTTGTTCCCTCGTGACTTTGGCACGCTGACTGCAGGAGTCTGGCTGCAGCAGCCAGGGGAAGCCATGAGCAATGGAAACTGCAGTAAGCCTTGGCCGCTGTCCCTGAGGATGAAAGGAGGGAGCAGAGTGGGGCAGAAGTGGGGCAGAAGTGGGGCAGGGAGGCAGCACGGGGGAGAAGCAGCCAATGAAAGTGATATAGTGGGGACTCAGAAGCCACACAATGAACCGTCAGCATAAACACAGGCCTCCAAATGTGGTTTCTGAGTGATATGTGACTCAGGGCCGCCTTACTTTGGCCACAGAATCCTCCAGAGTCTGACTAGACCTTGTCCCGTCTCCCTTATCTCTGCTGCCTGTTTTATCTCTGTTGTGCAGGACGTACAGATGTTCATTTGTCTGCAGTTCATGCACACGTTTTCTGTTGATCTTTCATTGTGTTGCATTCATAGCGTTACCAAGAGCTCCACTCCTGCCACCCCGATCACATTACTGAGGTGGCCCAGCCTGCCGGAGGGCCAGCAGCTCCTCTACGTGTAGACGTGGTGTTATCAGGGAGTCCACTCGCCTCACAACACCCTGAGACACGAGTCTGTCGGCGCTGACAGCGTTCAGATCAACACGGCCGACTTATGCAGTGAAAAACAAAAAGCAGCTTCTGATGTGCTCAGAAGACGGTCAGGAATCCAGCCGCGGATTGTCTGTGGGTGTTGATGGAGAGACAGAGAGAAAGCTTCGGTATTTTCAAACCAGATGGAAACAGACGAACAATGCTCTGGCAGCGGCTACGTCTTGTAAAAGTTTAACGTCCTGCCTCGGAACCAACAAAACCCGGTTTTCTCTGGTGGGTTTTGCAAACAGAGAACTTTCCGCATTTTAATTTGGTCAGTAAAACTGCTGAAACTGTAATCAAACTTTGAACACTTTGGGGTAAACACAGCCTAGAAAATGTGTGTCAGGAAGACCGACGTGTAATTAATCTGTAGTTTGGTTCTGATTTTTACTGCAGCAGAGAAAACGTCTCCACGACGACGTGCTCGTGTTGGTGGATCATCCTGGATTCACTTATTTATAAACTGTCAAAGTGTTTCTTGTCCTTTTTACAGTAAATATGCTCATTTTCTGCTTAAACATGCCATTATACACACACATACATATATATGTATGTATATATTCACATACTTACATGTATAAAGCATCAATAGCAAGCAGCAGAGTCTCTGCGGCTTCCCGTTAAATGAGCCACCAGATGCTCTCACATGCAGAGAAGAACCAGCAGCTGTGTGCAGCTTTACAACCTTTTCCGTGAGCAGAGCTCTTCTTTGTTCGCTGTTTTTTTAGGTCTCAGGTTTTCCTGAGCAGGCTGCTAACACTCAGCTCTCCACCGTGAGCATAACACCGGCGCTGACTGGACTCCTTGTTGTTGTTCTCACATCCTCGCTGACTCAAAGAAGTCGTTGTGTTCCGTGATAAAGCCGGCGCCTTAAACACTGATTTATAGTTTGGTTTGCGGGCCAGGACTGCTGAGGGGAGACGTTTGAGGCTCTACGACGTATAGCTACCTCGGATGTTAACTCAAGGACCTTTCCTTTCTGCTAAAGCTTTCCTGCCACCTGTATAATCACGCCGCGCTCTCACATTGCAGGCCTCGGCCTATTATGGGATTTCAGGCCGATAAATGTAAATGGCCTTCACGGAGGGGGGTTAGCAGCACAGTTAAGTGGAAGCATGTGTGCTAGTAAGCTCACAGCCTGATTATAGAAACCTCTGTGGGTCTGGGCTCGGATCTGCTCGTAGAACAGACTCCAGTACGCCAGACGTGGTGACGATCGCAGAGAAAACAGGAACAACAACATGGAAACTTAGAATCACAGAGCATTGTGTGGTTGGCTTTGTTTCTTTGTCTTTGAAACGAGTCCGTTGAGGCAAGTCGGACTTTGATGAGAGCAGCAGGCCGAGCCGGAGCTTCAGTATAAAGCAGAACCGAGCGGGACCGTCTGTCCATGAACCCTCTGCTGTTTGGTCTGAAGCAGTGTGAGGAAAGTGTTCTGCTCAGTAGATGTCTGCTGTTCTCACCGTCCACACAGTCCCTGTTCCTGTGATGCTGACGTGTGCATGTTTCCGTCTCCACCGTCCAGTCTGTGGTCGGTTTAGTCGAGTGGAAGGACTTGGAACTGGAGACGTGTTCAAAGATTACATTAAACTAGACCTGCAGCCTGTGTTGCTGAATCTATCCGTTATCTTCTCAATTCATTAATAAATTAGGTTTCTGGTCTATAAACTGTAGAGAACAGTTGTTTACAAGATGACAAACGTCACTGAAGGAAGTCCAGTTTACTGTCACAGAGCCAGAGGAGGAACAAACAGGAACGTTTTTAATTTTAGAAAACTGGCATCAGAGAATTGTTCTCTTTTTTGTTTAGTTTTTTTTTCAATCAAAGAAAAAACAGCTCAAACTGATGATTCAGGTGTCAGAGCAGTGAACTGTTCCTGTAATGTTTGACACCCAGTCGATTAATCGCTGCAGCTCAGGATTAAATATACATATGAGTGTAACGTGTTTGTGTTCAGATTGTTTTCCATGTGGACTGAACCACGCTGGCTGTTTCCTCATGTCCACAGTCTCTCCAGGTCCACTGACCGCTGGTTAAACCCGATGATAAACGCGTACTCATGTCTGTTTTGTTACAGGAGAGGATGCTGAGTCAGACCGGGCTGAACGCGAGGAGTCGAGATGTGTTTGGGCTGCGCTGTCTGCCAGGTGAGGCTTTAATCAGCTCGTGTTTGTAGTTTTTAGATGTATGAAGATAGCAGTGCAATCACAACACTTACTGCAGTATGTTCAGATAAGCTGCTGCTGACGGGTCTCCACGTCCTCCATGGAGGATTCAAGCAGCTATGATGTGAAGCAGGTTGTATCTGAACAAACAGCAAACGAAGACCATTCAGCATGAGCTGGAGCTGATGACCCGCCTGCAGCCTTACAGGCTCATATAGGCCCGGCTCTCGGTACCACTGAGGCTGCTGCTGCTGCGTTGTTGCATCTGCAGCCACACCTGCAGCAGGAATGTCACAGCAGGTGCTTCACCTTTGAGATGGAAAACATCTGCTGTTGGAAAGCTGACATGGACACTGGAGGACTGGATAGACCAGGATCTACAAGGATCTACAGCAGAGGACATCAAAGAGGCTTTCATTAATGAAGTCTGCTGAGATGCTGACAAATTGAATTAGAATCAGTAGGAGTGTTTTAGTTTCCCAGATTTAAGTCGTAAAGCACCGATGACAGGATGAAGCCCTGATCCTAAGAGCTGCTGTGACGTCACTGATCTGGGAGCAGTGGTGCCAAATGGTTTCAGCTCCTCTGTGGATCTGAGCAGCACCAGGACGGATTTATACTGCAGCTACAGGATGACATAAAGATGATAAAGTCAGCCTCTGAAGCCCACCCGGCTCTGGGCTCCTCTCACATGTTTCACGGCTGGATGAAGTCCTGCAGCTCTGTGGATGCAGCTCAGCATGACTGAAGGAGAGAGACACAGTTATGCTGCCTTCACCCATGGAAAGACCAGAAAAGCTGCTCTTACTATAACTTTTTATTTTATTTTTTTTAATGGGAAAACATGTAATAAGTATGTGAGACATTTTGACCCCTAGACAGGTGGACCAGCATGCTGTGGACCTCAGCGTGCTGTGGACCAGTGCGCTGTGGACCAGTGCGCTGTGGACCACAGCGTGCTGTGGACCAGTGCGCTGTGGACCTCAGCGTGCTGTGGACCTCAGTGCGCTGTGGACCAGCGTGCTGTGGACCTCAGCGTGCTGTGGACCAACCTTCCTGTTGAAGCTCAATGCAGCTTTCTACCTCGAGGCGCAGCGTGTCATCGTGGTTTCTCCCTTTCTGTGAGCTGCCACCCTGTAACGCTGCTATCACCTGGTTCTGGGGTTGGGCGGGCTATGACTGGGCCTTCACCTTTTATTCCCTCGACCCTCCATGTGTGTCTGACACACTTTTCATAACCCCAGAACCACTTCCCTTCTCCTCAGCTGGTACCACCCTGGCTGTGGAGAGGGTTTAGCCAGTTTGGTTTACAACCAGTCCTGGTGCAGGGCTCTCAGAGCGTAGCTCACTGCACTAGCCTAGCCTGCTCACGTTCTCGTGTCAGAACAGCAGCTTTTCATAAGAACGGCAGCAGACCAGGCTGCCCAGACCTGAGACGAGCTAATCTTTAACGCTGCGTATCAGCAGCTACTTACAGGCGCACATCAAACACAAACGTGTGTGTTTATGTACGTTAGCAGGAAGGTCGTGACCCTTTCTCTCCAGGTCCGTTTGTTCTGTCTCTCTGTCTGGTTCACTATTTATCTGTTTTCATCTTTGACTTTTCATTGTTTTATTTTTATCTTTTTGTCTGTAGTTTTGTGATGTTGGATTTTAATGTGTGTGTTTTGTTATTGACATTCAGTCGGACATTGTGTGCTTCCATTGACCTTCACGCGCACACACACACACACACACACACACACACACACACACACTTCCTTCCGTATTCTCGTTCAGCTAGCCAGCCTAATTTGTTTTCCAGCAGTGTTTTCATCGAATACTTTCCAGACTCAGCTCGTGCTCCACAACACTCTGAGTCTATTCTTAGCCGTTAGCGTTTCACTGTGAAATGTCGACTGTCTTTACGGCACATTTTTTCCCCCTGCTGGCTTCCAGCTTCATCTCCAGCAACATATCTAGACTGTCTCTTTCTTCTCTTTCTCCACCTTCATTCCAGCCAGATTAGGAACACAGCTGTGCATGAGGAGCTGTCTTATGTTAGAAGCCAGATGTGTATCAGCAGCATTGTTGTGCCTTTTCATAATCCTTATTTAGCTTTTCCACTGAGACCTGAATTAGCTCTTGTGTGAGCTAAAAGTACTGTTAGTACGCTGAGAATGTGGCAGATCCTCCAAAAATGGCTTCAGGCAGACT
>NW_007577953.1:150560-153947 GCF_000690725.1 Stegastes partitus
TGGCGGGTGATGCAGGCTGCTGCTGCTTGGCGGGTGATGCAGGCTGCTGCTGCCTGGTGGGCGATGCAGGCTGCTACCTGGTGGGTGATGCAGGCTGCTGCCTGGTGGGTGATGCAGGCTGCTGCTGCCTGGCGGGTGATGCAGGCTGCTGCTGCCTGGTGGGCGATGCAGGCTGCTACCTGGTGGGTGATGCAGGCTGCTGCTGCCTGGTGGGGGATGCAGGCTGCTGCCTGGTGGGTAATGCAGGCTGCTGCTGCTGCTTGGTGGGTGATGCAGGCTGCTGCTGCTGCCTGGTGGGTGATGCAGGCTGCTGTTGCCTGGTGGGTGATGCAGGCTGCTGCTGCTGCCCGGTGGGGGATGCAGGCTGCTGCTGCTGCCTGGTGGGTGATGCAGGCTGCTGCTGTTGCCTGGTGGGTGATGCAGGTTGCGTTTAACAGCGTCTCACATGTGATTCACCAGGAAGCTAAAAAACATTTGTGTGCATCAAAGAGTCAAAAATATGTTTGCAGAAGTTCTGTCAGTACTTAACGGGTGCGCAGCACCGACTGTGTTCTCATGTGACACCCGGACACAGGACCTGAGAAACCGAGCCGACCTGCAGGAGGGCAAACGGGTCAGCACAGCTCCACCAGCCATAAGTAGATCATGTACCGTTTGAATGCTGCGACTGGGGGAGGGGGTGTACTGTCCATCCACACACAATGCCAAGAGGCCAGGACCCCCTTCAGAGCAACTCCACAATCCGCTTTCAGCACAGGCTAGAGTTACTGTGGATTTAAAGGCTGTCAATCAGCTTTATACCTGGTTGATGGATGGACAAGAGGCCACAGCATCCATGTTTGTATACCCGGACTCTGATCTTGGCGGTGAAAAGGGAATTAAATTCTGTTGAGGATCATTACTTTGGATGGAAACGTTGATGTCAGTCAGAAAGATAGAAAAGTTTTTTATTGTGATGTTACTTTCTGTGGAGACTGTGTGCCGTGTGCTATGCAGTGATTCTGCTGTTAAACGTTGAATATGTCGGTTGGGTTGCTGTGTGTTAATCTGCACATGACAGAGCCTGGCCTGGGGAAGGAGGAAGCTGGAAAGGTTTTGTCAAATCCAAGCTGCTTATGAGTATTATGTGACAGCAGAGCTGGATCATATTCGTCTGTGCTATAGTTTGTCTTCTGGACATTTTGTACTGTTCCAGATTACAGGGAACGCTCCAGACGCTGAGGGATTTTTGTTTTCCTCGCTGATGAGCATACTTTCTGTGTCCAATATTTTCTCTCCGTCACTCCAGATTCTTGTGTTTCCATAGATTTAACCCGACGTGGCCTGGTCCTGGTCTCTGCTCGTCCTCCCTGTGGGATGAGGGAGCAGAAACCTTCAGCTCTGCACGCATCCCAGCTGAAAATGAGGAACAAATGTGCATGAAAACAAATAAAACGGAGGCTGAGAGCATGTGGTTCACATGTCTCTCAGCTGGTTTTCTCAGGCTGATCGCTCGCTGCACACATTTAAACTTCACGTGGAGGGAAACGTCCTGCATGTGTGTAGATGTACCGTTTAAACTCCACCTGGTCGTCACAGGAGCACGTGTTAAACAACTTCTGGAGCCCTTGCAGTCAAACACTCTGTTGATTTGACTTAATGTTTCTGCTCTGAATGGTCCTGGTGCTGCAGGAGAGTCGGGTTCCTGGTTGTGGTGGCATTTGAGACCTTCCTGTTGAAGCTCAATGCAGCTTTCTGCCTCGAGGCGCAGCGTGTCCTCGTGGTTTCTCCCTTTCTGTGAGGTGCCACCCTGTAACGCTGCCGTTGTCTCCTTCAGCTGGAACGTGTGATTCTGCTGGTGGTACTGAAGAACCAACACACACACAGGAATCTAAAGTCAGTCTGGGGTCTCAGGGTGAAAATAAAAATGACTATTTACAAAACATTGAAATGCATAATAAATAGCAAACATCTGGTTTGTGATGCGACCCGGTTCACAGCAGTAGATGGATGACATTAGAGGAGAGGAAGAGTTCTCACGTATTCTTACTTTCCTTTTAGAAGAGCCGATGTTTTAGTGTCTCTGATCTGTAGAGACAGTGAGCTCCAAGCTTCTGCTCCTCTGGAAACAGCAGTTCTTTTCATGAAGGTGGTTTTGGGGGACGACCAAAGTACTGGAGGTCACTTGTGACAAAACCCACTGAATAGAAGTGTTTGGGTTAAAAATCTGGGCTCTCTCTTTGCCAAAACTTTATGCATGAACATCAGAAGACTGGCTTGTAGCTCAGCCTCCACTGCTTCTTGTGCATCTCCTGCACATTAGTTTAATGAGAACAGAGGAGCACAACTCCAGCAGCTCTGCTCTGAGCCATGTGGACTTTCTTTAGATGCCTCCGTGTAGCACTGGACCACACTGCAGGGCAGCAATGCAGGTGAGACAATACAATGGTCTGAACAACAGCTTTGAGTCCAGGACTTAGTTAAACCGTACCCAGAGTTCTCAGGAAGAACATAAAAGACTTTATTGGCTTAAGGTACAACTGTCCCATAAACACCTTCAGCTATGGAGCAGACTCACGCTGCGATGAATCACCTGCTCCTCCAGGTTGTTAAATCTAAACAGAGTAGAAGTGAGTCCACAGGCCTCTGTTCCCCGTCTTCCTCCTCTGGTCTCCTTCAGCTCTGAAGTCTGAGGCTGCAGGAATGTTTGGGCTCC
The DNA here is from genome assembly GCF_000690725.1 of Stegastes partitus. Taxonomy (NCBI): domain Eukaryota; kingdom Metazoa; phylum Chordata; class Actinopteri; family Pomacentridae; genus Stegastes; species Stegastes partitus. The sequence continues at coordinate 153,256 of NW_007577953.1, forward strand.
GCTGCACCCTGGAGCCACATTAAAAACGAACCGCCCGGATTGTCCTGCTGGAAGACAAGAGCTCACTTGTGTTCACTGTGCTGCTGAGTATCCTAAATCTGTGCAGCCAGATCACGCGAGGTCGGGTTAATTGATAGGCCTCGCTGAAGCTTTTTATGTGTGGTTACTGAGGCTGAAGGGCAAAAGCATAATCAGAGCGCTGGCTTAAAGATTTAAACTCTTCTTGTGCAACCAGTAAATGATGGTGTTGGAAGCTCCGGCTCGTCTTCCTCCTCCTCTCTCAGCATAAACAAGTGCTCCATGTGTAAAAATGACTCCTTCCTGTTTGTGCTTTGTAGCCCCCAAACCCTCCATTAGGCTCAGAGCAGAGCCCGGGTCGGCCCGGCGTCTCTGCCGTCGTCTTCAGTGTGAAGGCACCACGAGTTCCTCCCCTCACTCAGCAGAGGAACGCTGTGTCTCCTCTGTGTGCAGGAGCCGTCTTCTGAGTGAAAGGAAAACATTTGCCTCGTCATGCGTCTGGCCAAACACTCCTCTTGTCGTGGACAAAAAGCCCATTTTCTCCACGTCGACCCAGTCCTGGACTCGGTCGCCATGGAAACCCACAGTCTAGCTGGCAGCGGGAGGCTGTTGTAAATGTGCTGCCTCACTGCTGCGTGTGTGTGTGTAAAAGATTATTTTGGGTGAAAAGGTTT
>NW_007577953.1:154275-163537 GCF_000690725.1 Stegastes partitus
GCGCGCGCGTGCGTGCGTGCGTGCGTGTGTGTGTATGTACGTACGCGCGCGTGCGTGCATGCGTGTGTGTGTGTAAAAGATTATTTTGGGTGAAAAGGTTTGTTTTTGGAAGCTTGGTCCTGGAATTTCAGAGCTTCTTCAGCGTTCCTCTCTACCAGGAACTGGGAGTCGTCTCTTACTGAGAACGTCCTGCACATGTTCTAGCGTTTCACATACAAGCAGAGCTGATTGTTTCCTGAGATGCTGTTCTGTGTGTTTTTCCATAGATATTTATAAAAAGCCACAGAGATGTCGTTTTAAGTTGTCTTTACAGGTTTCTCAGTGTCTGAATCACCACCTCCTGCTCTTTACTGACTGATCCACTGTCAGCTCTGAGTGTCGCTGCCTTTCCTGCACAATCATATGTTCGTACATCACATTTCTGAGGTTCCTCAGTGGTAGAACCATGCTTTACTTATTCTGAGGCATACCTGGAGTTTAATTAGGGCTGAACTGTTAATGAGCAGGGACACAGAAAAGTCAAATAAAGCTGTTTATTATCGATGATAATAGATCAATGTGTACATGTGGAGAAACTACAGAAATACAAATAATAATAATACCAAGAATGATCATTTGTATGTGTTTGTGTATAAACATAATATAACTGATAAAAACCGTATTTTGTGTGACTTCAGCTGTACGCTGATGAAAACACACGTTCATCATTTATATGTGCAGATGAATGAAGCCACAGCACTGATACCTTCTGTTAATTGTCACTAATTGTATCTGATTTTAGAAATATATATTCACAGTATTTAACACTTTAATCTACATAAACAGAAATTATTTGTAAAATTGCAAACATTTAAAGTTAAGGTTAGAAATGCTGAGTTGGAGGTTTACAGATAAATGATGGGTATTTGTTGTGATATTTAGTGTATTTCAAACATACAGAACATTTCTTGTAGATGTTTTTACCGTGTGTACAAACCGGCCCGGTGGTTCCTCTGCTCCCCCCGGCCCGGTGGTTCCTCTGCTCCTCCCGGCCCGGCTGGCTGCAGGCCTGTAACAATTCAAGGACGCAGCGTTTGTTGGAGGATGTTGTTCCACCCACTCCCACAGTCACACTGCTGCTGCTCTGTCTGTACACTTCCTGTTGTGTCCTCACCACCTACACAAGTGGTCCAAAGGTTCAGTGTCAGAAACTAAAGCTCTTCCTGGACGTATGTCACCAGAGCTCCGCCCTCTAATCCCTCCCCTCTGTCCCTCCAGGTGAGTGTGTGCTTCAGAGAGCCGTGATGGTGAGGAAGAAGCTGACGGCCAGGGAAGGCAGAGGCTGGCTGTCCGGGACTCTCTTCTGTACCCACTTCAGAGTGGCCTTTGTGCCCCAGGACAGTCCCAAACCGGATGTGAGTCCCTTACCTGCTCTGATTTAAGCACTCACCAGGGCTGCAGTCAACCAAAGAAAACCTTGTTCATCTGAAGCTGAACCCTCTTCAGTGAATCTGTTGGTCGCAGAGATAAAAGAATCTGCAGGTTGTGAGCTGCAGCGCACTGAGCGTGCTCGGTCTTCTGGCCTCAACAGCTTCAATGCATCCTAACATGTAAAGCTCGTGTTTGCAGTGTGTTACATCATTTTATTCTTCTCTGCTGAAGTTATAAAACAAGCTGCCCATGTTCATTTGGTTTCTGAAAACACAGGCTGCAGGAGGCTGGGCGGGTTCACAGCTCTGGTCCTCATGGTGCCAACGGTACCGGACTAATCCTCAGACTACTGATATGACTGCAGCCCTGATGCTGACAGTATGGTGGTGTCATCGTCTGTGTGAAGGACAGAACCACATGAAGCACACTGGTCTTTACTGGTGTTCATTCCCTTCAAACAGGACTAATGTCTGTTTGTGTCGTCTGACTATAGAAACCTCATGTTTGTTTGTTTTGTCTCCACGATCTTTACTGGAACAGGACAACGCAGACCCGGTGCTCCTGGGAGACCATGACGTGGCCTTGGCGTCTATAGAGAAGGTCGTCGTCGGTAAGTCAGGCCTCATGGCCTCGTTGTACCTCAGGATCAGTAAAAGGTGTTTAATTTATGCTTTAATAGGCACTGATTGACTAGTGTGGCTTTTAAATATCCAATACCAGGCTCAGACAAATCTCTGTTATGACCGTTTATGTTCATGTTGCGGTCACAGTAGAGGCTCCAGGACCTCAGCTTTACACTCATCTTTATGTTTGTGCTAAACTGGCTCAGAAGAGTAGAAGCAGGAACAAATGATTGTCTTTCACAATAAGCAGGTGGATTTAAACATGAACACTCTTGACCTCTTGGGCTCCTCACCCATTGGTCTGTTTAATATTTATGCCTTTATGCTGCAGTGGGGCCGAACAGGACCAAGCTGGTGACCCCCAGCTCCTCGCTCAAGTTCACCCCAGAGGAGCTGGTGCTTTACTGCAGGGACATGCGGGTCATCTGCTTTCTGTTTGACCGCCTCACCCCGGACGCACAGGTCATCGAGGTGAGTCCGTGTTCAGCAGACGTGTGACTGGGTTGGCTGTGAGTCCAGATCCTGCAGAAGCAGCCGTTCACAGACAGTTCTGCTCTGAGAGGTGTGTGTGTTACGTTTGGGGAGGATTAGCATACAGGTGCATCTTCATTGTTTGTGTGCCTTGGATCTGAGGCTCTGGTTACCGTCATACAGGCATCAGCGGTCTGCGTGGAGGAGCTGGTCTCACACTGAACGGCCTCTGTGTTGAAAGCTGATGACCTTTGTCATGTTGATGGGCTCACTGTGGTTTCCCTCCTCAGATAACCTACACCATCGCCAAGACCGCCAAATCTGGGTCCGTCTTATCTTTCCAGAACGCTGCCCTGGGGAGTGTAGGTGAGTGGATCGATGTATACACCAGCCGTGGCCTTCCTGTGGCCGTTGGGCTCCTCAGGGATCTAGAAGGACACTTTATTGTAGCTCATGTTTTTCCATTTCTATCATTTTGTCCCTGTACCACTGGACTTTTGCAAATTTTGATGCCATTTTTCACTATATATGGTGTAAACTGTATTACAACATCGAATTTTCTATTTAAAACAAACAAACAAACCAAACCTGGGATGGAGCTTTTACATAATAGTGTTATTTTAAACCAAATAAATAATAAAAGAGTCGACTCTGCTGCCATGTCCGGCTGCCTGGTGTACAAACATAGAATGCAAATAATGAAAAGGTAGCTGTAATAAAGACATGAAACCGTTTTGGCTTTCTAAACACAGTGGGATGTAGCCTTCAGCTACCATCACTGTCTTATGAAACTCTCTCAGCAGCTCTCCTTGTGAGGACTTAGATGTGACTCGTCATATTTTCTGTGTGCTCTTCTTGGTGATGTTGTGAAAAGACCATTAGAAAAACCACAGAGGCTGCGTAGCACCCTGTGACGTGAGCTAAACAAGCTAAGTTAGCCTCGTGAGCACATCTGTCTGCACAGCATCACTACAGCAGATGCAGCTGTCGCACTTCAGACATTTCAGGACGTCTATGAATATAAAATGATCCTGTGAGCAGATCCGTGTGTCTGTCTTTAAACTGCCAGGATGTGTCTGAGGTGTTTCCTCCTTTTCAGCGTTTTGTTTGGCTTGTGATCATTCTAACTTATCTTTAAGACTTTAAGCTTGCCGATGCCATCTAGAGAAATCACATTCCTCTGCGGTACTTTCAGAACCATAAAAAACACGTATATTCACATTTTCACACGTTTGGTGTTGACTTGGTACCTAAAGGCTGGTTCTGGAACATCGTCACTGGACTGAAAGATCACAGGTTGTGTCTTATGTTTAATCACAAAGGTGTGTCTGGATGTAGACGCACCAGTCTTCATACACCACAGTGTAGAATGTAGGCAGGTACGCAGTGTGTTCATAAACTAAACAACAGAAATGAGGGCGACACACACACACACACACACACACACACACACACACACACACACACACACACACACACACACACACACGGCAATGTTGTGTTTTTCTGTGAAATTAAAAAAAACAGAAATCTTCACTGGATGACATAAACAACTTTATTCTGGAAACATCGATCTTTCCAGAACAATCAGGGTGATTTAAATGGAACATAATTAAACTGTTGCTCATGTGATCTGTCTCCAGCAACGGCATCCACAGCAGTTTATCTTTGAATGACATTTACATCAGGCGTGGCCCTCGTCGTAAATCCGCTTATTTAAATGGTCAAATAATTAGTGTGATTACCAAGACGGTGCTTGTCATCCTGTCTGCAGCTGAAATATTTCCACATGTTGTGTGTTTTTCAACCAAATCTCCCTTTTCAGCGTTTCTCTCCGTCCTGCTCATGTAGAGCTTCTGTCAGCAAACTCTGTCTTTTGTGAACAAGGTTTGAAGTAACCCCTCAACTATTAAACTGGAGTAAACTATGTTCCATCAGACAGACGTCCGTGTAGATCAGGCGTGAGGAATGAGGACTGTCCCACTGTTTGATATCAAACAGCACATTGTGATGTGGAGCTGACGTATGGTGCAGCCCTGATATAGATCCCTCTGAAACCAAACGGTCTGTAGGGATGATCATGAAAACCACTGACAGACAACCATCTCCACTGTTTATCCGCCTGTCATTCACTTCTTTCTGTGCATATTTTACCTCAAATGAATATTCACGGAAGTAACAGCTCCGTTGAAGTGAGAAGCAAATGCCCACGTGAGTCAGAGCAGGAAGGCGTCAGTAATGTGCTGCTTTCAAAGCCTTCAAAGTTTCCTCCTTTGCTGTCTCTATCGTGTTCTGGTTCCGTTCCTGCTCCAGAGACGGGACGTACCCAGAACCGTGATCAGACTGTCGTTTATCCGTGTCTTCAGCTCCGTGCCATCTGCTTTTGTTTCCGTCTGTCTCTGCCTTCTGCCACAGCATCTGAATGTCATGTTACTGGGGAGGAATGTGAAGCTGGAAACATGCTGGTGTCTGTGCCGACCATAATGACATATAAAGCTCACATCCTCTCTGGCTGGCAAGATCTGAAACGTTCTCCTCTGTGATGACGCAATGAAGCCAGTGTCTCTGAAACCAAAGCCAGATGTGAAGGAATCTCTCAGCGGCTTCAAACAGAGACTCACCAAAAGTTTCAGGGCTCGACAGTGATCGAAAGACTCGGTTTGATTAAACCTCCAACATAAATGTATATTTAAACTATAGGAGAGGAGGAGTCTCCTCAGTTCAGGCCACAGAACACACATCCCTCACAGAGCAGCAGCTCTCAGCAGGAACACACAGCAAGCCGCTATGTGTTCCCTAAGCCTAACCCTAACCCACACAGGGACACGTGAGCCTGTCTGTACGCTATATTATGCTATGCTACAGCTACGCTAGGCTGACCAGGCTGCTCATTATTGTCAGCTCTTGGATAAATAATGCAGGCCCCCCCGTGAGACAAGTCGCTGGATGACCTGCAGTTCAACTCTAGCCCAGGGGTCAAGTGTGTCCGGTGTGTGGTCAGCCTCACAGGAAGCCACGAACGCTACACCAAACCCTGAGACGACGTGGCAGTCATTTATGAACATAGTGGTGCAAAGACCTTGAGATTGTTGGGAGCGTGTTTTTCTTTATCGCCCTTCAAAGCGATTTCAGTCGAGCTCAGAGCTGATAAAAAGCGTCTGAAGGTCGGCTGCCTACTGGACAGCCGGCGCCCAGTCGTTTCTCATTCTGTTTGAATGGCTGCAGCTGTAAAATATAAAGAAAATAAGTGAAACTCGTATTACAAGCTTATTAAATCTGGCATCCCATATATTAGAATGACTGGTTTGTCCAACACACGAACCTCTTCAGTGACCAGTGATATGAAACAGAGAAGCTGGAGAAGAAAGTCTGCATCATTCTGCTAAAAATAACAGAAATAAACAATCTGCAGCAGCCAGGGCTCTATTCACGGGCATGCAGCTGAATTAACTCTCTGATTCTCAGGACCACAGCTCAGTTCCTGCATAGATGCAGAGTTTGTAGAACAGAACTAGAGAAGTTCTGCTGTCACAAGCATCACAGCATTTTTGCACAGGATAGAAATCTCAGCTGAAGTGTTTGAATCACTTTCCTCCTCCAGAAATGAAGCAGTTTCTAAGCAACCGTCACCGAGACACCCACATGAACTGGTTTGAGTCCGCCTCAGACTGGGAGCAGGAGCTGGAGCGGTGTGGAGCCATGAGCTGGAGAGTCAGCTCCGTGAACGACCGCTTCGAGATGTCCACCAGGTACATTCACAGGAACAACCGAATGTGTGAAGCTGTGATATTTAAAAACCACATCTGGTGTTTTTAGATCAGGGTTTGCTGGTCCATCACCTCCTCAGCGTTACTACTGACTGCAGATACAGAACAAGCTCATCCAGCAGCGTGTGAACACATCGGCCTGTACGTCCTTGACAGGAGAGAGCTTTGAAAGCACTCTTTTACAAACACAAAGATACACAAAGCCGAGGATGAAGTCCTGTAAGAGACGCAGAGACTCCACTGAGCATGTGTAGTAGAGGCCTTCAAACTGGTTCATGTGTCTCATACATAACAGTCCATCCATCCTGTGTACATGGTGTCAGCAGAACTGAGTGTTGTTTCTGGTTCTCTCAGCCTGTCCAGGTTCATCGTGGTTCCACAGAAGGTTCTAGACACAGAACTGAAGAAAAGCTTCGCCCACTTCAACGAAGGACGCATCCCTGTGAGTGCTCTTAGCATTGGTCTGGTTCAAGTCACGACTCTGTTCACACTGCTGACCGTCACACTGATTCATCAGCTCATGTGTTGAAAGGAGGAGGCCTCACTCCCATACAACTACGTTCAGAGTTCTTATTCCTGCATTTGTTCCGTAGAAACAAACACGTGAAGGCGTTTTCTCTACCGCGAGCTGCTTGAGGAAGTCCTTCGCCGGCTTTTCTGGCAATAGATCAAAGCATGTTTTCAAATCCAGAGCTGACCTTGCTGTCAGAACAAACCACAAAGAGTTCAGAAGAGCTTTGACTCCGTGTTCTTGCCTTTAGAAAAATGTGTTTACAGCCAAAGCTCTTGTTGCTGCTTGAGAGAAGATCAAAAGGTAGAAACTCTTCAGACAAGCCTTCCCTGACCTCAGCGAGCATGATGTGTTATGATGAGCGATCTTCTACGAGCTGCTTATTAACATTCCTGCCACACTAACTACAGATGAATGCAGATGCAGCCTTTGGGGACTGTGTGTTGTTACAGACTTGGTGCTTTTTGTTGCAGCGCTGGTGCTGGCGACATCCCAGAGGCAGCGATCTGCTGCGCATGGCCAGTTTCCAGAACAACATCTACCACGAGAAGGACGACATCAGGTGTGAACACGTTGGATGCTTTCTCCTGGATGCTGGTGCATGTGTGTGACCAGCCATACGTCAGTCCTGAGTGCAGGGCGCAGCTTCCACCAGACAAAGCGTGGCTCCCAGTACAGTAATAACAGGGTGGCTGTTTGGCTTTAAAGCCTCTGTAGGGACAACTTGTCTCATGTAGAACTAATGCTTAGTCTAAATCAGGACTCTATGAGCAGGAACGTGGCATCAACACACTTCAGTCTTTTCGTTTGCAGACCAGGAGAATTTTCCCTTTCCATTTATCAAACTGGTAGCTTCAGTTAAACTTCTGCTACGGGTCACTCAGCTGTCAACCATAAACCCCTTCCTGCAAATAAAGTGCCTTTTTTACACTAGAGTCTATTTCAATCAGAGAAGATGCACTCACATGTTTAAAAGCTGTCTGAACACAGGAAATAAATGAATATAGCAGTAGGCCGCCAGCTAAATATTACAAGTTGTGACAGTTTAAGAGCTGCCTCATTCAGCTTGAAGTCAGAACCACACACACATGCTGCACTAATCAATACTTTACTGCTCCTCCCAACTCAAACTGTTATTTTGCTCTGGTGGAGTATTGCAGCCTGCCGAGGGGCTCCCAGATCTCCCACATCGTGGTCATTTATGTGATGTTGGTTGTCTCAGGGTGCCGAGACAAATACAGACTTTGAAAGGGAGCTACAGTCTGTAGACGTGGGACCTGCTGCTCTAAGACATCCAATCTGACTTAAATGTTTTATGTCTGAGAGAAGAGATCAGCTGCTCACAAACATTTGACTTAAAGGTCGTTGTGGATGCTGACAACAGTTCTTATATGAATATATCAGCCAGTGTACTTCCTCTGGAGTCAACCAGGAACCTCTTTATTTGAAGGAGACTTGACCAGACAGACACAACATCACACACTGTTAAATTAAGTATGTCAACAAAAGACGGAAAAATCTAACCCACAAAACAACTGGGGGACGAAAGACACGTAAAACAAACTCCAGCTCAGAAATAACAGTCACACTTTTCAACTGCACATGTTTTAGATCAGAGCTTTGATCCCTCCCACAGAGTGGGATCAAACCATTCGGCTGCTCTGAAGGTTAGTTTATGACCAGGGCACAAACCAGGAGGAGAAGGCCGCTCACCAAGGCCTTCACAAATCCTGGAGACCCTCTGGAGCAGCCATGGAGAGGAGCTGTACATATCTGTGCAGAAACATGTCCAGTTGTGACTCGATAATCCGACCTTTAACAATCCGAAAACCTTGCTGTCCGACAGATTTTTAGGAAAAACAAACTGATGGAGGAAACAGAAGTGTGAGCGCTAACTAAACTAGCATCAGCAGCCAAGTACTGCCTGTGTGTTCTGGACACTTCCACCCCGTCAGAGCGCTGCCCCGGGGTGGAAGTGTCCCCCGACCACACAGAATGTTCTGATGTTCATCATTAACTGGGCCTGAACATCCAGAGAGCAGAAAGTTCTACTGGGACCAGCCCTACTAGTTATTATAACAACTATGAACAATAATGAACAACTAATGAGCCTTCCAGCATCAAGCCCTCCTCGTATCTGGACCTCCGTCTGGACAATCCCACAGCCTTGATATCCGACATAGAAGAAGGTTTTACATTTAGTGTCGGGTCATCGAGTCACGACTGCACATTCAACATGTTAAAGTTATATGGAGCAGGGAAAATTAACGGTAACTAGTTAGCAACCTACCATGAAGACACTGCTTGACTCAGCACCACTACCTCCCCAGCAGTGACACGTGCTCTGCTACATGTGCTGCTGACAGTTTTTGTGTTTCATACTGAACAACATAGACATCAGCACCAAAATAACTGTGGGAGCTGGCCAATAAAATCAAACAACTTATATGTGCTGAAAAGGCCTTTATTACAGATGAACA
>NW_007577953.1:170670-204779 GCF_000690725.1 Stegastes partitus
TGGTTCTTCCCACGTTGTGGCGGGTCAAAGCGGGCTTTGTGAGCCTGTGTTTGTTGTTGCTTTTGTCATGTGAGCACAGGCAGCACATTCCAGGGCTGAGTAAGAACAGAGATGACAAAACCCACGGTCGTCCACAGCCACAGGCCTTGGGACCGAAATGCTGACCCATCTCACGCTAACGCACACACACACACACACACACACACACACAAACATTGTTTAAAGGTCACAGATTATCTCGGTTCACACATTCGTCAGTGTTTAGTCTGTTGTGTCTGAGCGCTCCACGGATCGTCCTGTGTTTGGTCAGTTTAGCGGCAGTGGGCTCTACGTCTCCACAACAGCTGGACTGAGAATAAAACTAGACATTAGCGGTTTTGTAAACGACTAATCCCCCTGAGATTATGTGGATTTTACACTTAGGATCCCATTCAAGATTAAATTGGCTTTTCTAGTAAACGAGGAACGTTGCTGTGTCAGTAATCACACTACGGAACCAGAACCCGGTGAGCTTCTGGGTACAACATAAATAAACACGTAAAACGAGGAAGTGAGACAGTAAATTGTTAACGTGATAAAATGATTTGCAAAGTGAGCAGAGAGGATTTAGTTCTAGTTCAGACACCTTAGTGAGATGACACAAACATGGTCTGATGCCTTTTCCTTGTTTCGGCTTGCAGATATCTCCACATCTGTGTCGGTGCCTGATGACAAATGGTTATCTACCCTGGAAAACACCCACTGGCTGGACTACACCAGGTAACCGCTCTGATTGGCCGGTCTGGCCCCCAACAAAAAGCTGTCAGCTTCTTCCAGCTGATGGTTCTGTGTTGTTAACATGACTCATGTGTTGACTGGCTGAAGATTTTAAGACTTCAAGTTATCAAGGTCCTTTTAAAAGCCTTGAAAATCTGCAGATAAACCATGAAAGTCCTGAAAGCTGACAGCTCCATGTACGGTAGGTGTGAGATTTTAGCCTGAAGTCAGATTCAGTTCAAACTTAAATGTAAGACTTTGGGCCTAATTAGAAAACAGATGTAAACCCAGACAGACGACTCCAAGCTGAAGAGCTGCCCGCGGCTGTGTTCAACACATCAAATATAACGTACGTAGTGAAACACAGCGATGGTCCACATCACAGAGAGGTTTGATCGTTGTTATGGCAAAGCTGAGAGCTCAGACTTCTTCTTCTACACAACCTTTATCCTCCTTATTAAACTTCATAGGCAAACCAGCATTAGTCTTCTAACTTCCTTTTATTTGTGGTGTCATGAGAAGCTTGTATATTTAAATTCTGACCCATTTGTACAACTTTTTGCATGTTTTCAATCATAGTTCAAAACAGGTCAAAGTATTTCACAGACAAAACAAACAACAGGTAACAGGTGTAGTTCATTCCTATTCAATAAACTGAACACAGTCGCTGCCCAGTCAGTGGTGTCGGTATGATGTAGGGGAGGACCGTTCTGCAAAACGTGATGTCGATCCAACACCAAGTAAATACAGGCCCAGTGTTGGCGGTACCGGTACCAATACTTACCAAAGCAGCTCATGTAGAACAATGCGTCATCAGTTATTAAGTGAATGCACCATGAATATGAAAATGAAAAAAAGAGGAGAGACGTGAGGAGCGTTGTCTGCACAACCACGATGTAACGGTTTCTGAACATAGAAGAGAAACTGAAAGTTAACTTGTGTAAGTATTAAACGGTACCAACGTGGTGTCGGTGCCATCCAGCCACCTCTAGCATGTAGATGATGAGTGTGTGTGATGCCTGGCCTCTGTGTGTAGGTCCTGTCTGAGGAAGGCTTCAGAGGTCGCCTGCCTGCTTCGGGGTGGTCACCTGACTGTGGCACTGCAAGGTGAGTCACATGATGCCGGAGCACGGCTCGTATTATTCAATCCATTCATTATTCACAGCACCTCCCTCTCATGAATGCCACATTAGGGCTTGCCCTGAAGTACCTGTATACTATGGACAGCCACACTCCAGCGAGCCGACATGCACTCTGTCAAAGGCTGCCGTACAGCATCCACCATCACACCTGCTGCAGCTGCTGCACATGACTGCATGCAGGAAGAACACACCTAGTTTCATAGATTGAATAATAGTAAATATACAATTAACTTAAAGCAGCAACACCTCTAACATGTGATCAGTTTATTGATGAGCTTGGCTGGTAGGTTGCTCAGAGAACAGGAGAACCAGGTCAGATGTTTCTATTCTGAGTCCGTCTCACTAAAAGAAACGCTGATTTATTTTGAGCCTGTAGCGCTCTCAGGCTCACCACCACCTGATCTCCATGTTAGCACTACTTCTACTCAATTATCCTGATAAATGAATCTGACTTTTAAGGTTTTCTGCTGAAGTGAACGCAGCTTTAATTCACTCGCTTGTCCAGCTGTGTTAATCCTACTTGAACTTGTCAGGTTCTGAACTGCTTTGTGCAGCAGATACCTGACAGGTTGAACTAAAGTCTGACGGTTAGTGAGATCTGAGCCGTGGTCTCAGTGTGTCTTTGTGAAGCTGGCCTCAGGGATCTGTGGGGAGATGTATGACCTGCTGCAGGGCTCCTGGTTCTTCTTGTGGCTGAAGATGGTTCTTTATGGTTCTTCTGTATGTGCAGGTTCTGTTACAGAATGAGTTTAGGACTGATCAGACACGACCTCGATGGTGATTGATAAGAACATAAACAATGAAATAAGATAAACTTTATTGATCCCTCATCGGGGAAATGGACCCGTCACAGCAGCTGGACACAGATGAGGCAGGATGAGAGTTACAACCAGCACAATAAGCCTAAAAATACAGATATAACAGTGGTCTAATGAACACAGTGGGCAAAGCATGATGAATCTAAATATGTATACATATATGACATACCGGATATATAAATGCTCTGCACTTATATGTTTCATATCTCATTCACCCGTTCACACATTCATACATTCATACTCCAATGACAGAGCTCCATGCAAGGTGCTGCTGCCATCAGGAGCAACTTCAGGTTCAGGGCTGCTGAAGACCAGACGATCACATCTCCCCCAGACAGTCACAGAAATACAAAACAGTCTCCTAAACCTCTCCTATGGTGTATACACACTGTGCTGCATGTCCAGCAAAAGTTCATTTTACCGTAGAAGAGGTTTAGTTAGGTGTTTTGTATTTCTGTGACTGTCTGGGGGAGATGTGATCGTCTGGTCTTCAGCAGCCCTGTTGTTCATTTCAGTTTTGGTCTGAGCCTAAAAACACAGCAGGTCTATTTGCGGCCCATCAGCCAGGATGTGGCGTGCAGCAGTCTGGGTGTTGTTGCTATCGTGACGTTGTGCTTGTTTAGTATCAGACGACAGGACGAGCCGTGACTCTGTGGGGGAAGGAGATGATGTAGAACCAAACTTCTTGTTAGAGGCTCCGGTTGATGCTGTTCCCTGTGATGGACAGTGAGCCCAAGACTGTGCTGGAGGTTCCCTCCTTAAACAAGAGGGTCACCTTGATGCAGCTCTGTGTTGAGAGGAAGGCGGTGGCTGCTGCTGTTTGTTGTGCGTCTGAGGTGTCAACTGATCACCACCTGGCAGTGAGGTGGATCAGGTGACGGGGGATGCTGCCGTAATGACCAGGTAAACCCAAACGTGATGTGAGGTGACCTCAGAGCGTCTGGCTGCAGAGTCCTTAGCTTCACCTCCACGACAGGCGGGTGTGTTGTTGTTGTTCTGCCTGCTCATGTTGTCGGCGTGGAGCCGGACAGTAACCTTCGTTATGCCAGGTTGTAGCTGCATACGACAGTACACAGAATACAGAAGAAGCATGATCTAAGAGGATAATATTCTGCCTTTAGATTCCACCGTGTGACTCATTTTACAGACAGTAGGCTGTTGTTGATGCCTGATCATCTGGTGTGGCTTCCTGTTGTACATTCATAAACACCCAGAGACAGACCCAACACTGCATCACTCAGACAATGGCTCGGCTCAGGATGTTTACTTGTTGCTGCTGGAGGTGGACTTTCTGCACCACTCTGCAGCTGTAAGTGACAAACAGGCCCTGACATCATCAGTGTGGTTGAACCAATCAGACATCAGCTGAACTTAAGGAGACCCTCTCAGTCTGCTCATGTCTGCACCTGGTTCTCTGTCACAGCTTCTCTCTGCAGCTCATTTTCTCTCACTCGTCCTCTCTTTGGAGAAATAAGAGCAGAATTAAATGGCCGTTGTAAAGTCTTGATGTGTGTGCCCCTTCAGTGCACTAAAACTGGGAACTGTGTGCACTGGATTCCCAGTCGATGTGTGAACACGTGTAGCAGGAGATGTGCTGCGCTCATAGAGACACAGTGAAGCCAGTGTTTGTGCAGGAGTTCAGCATCCCACCTGAATGTGGACATGCTGCTGTAAGCATGAGCAGATGCATTCATGTAGCGCCGTGTCCCACAGGGGGCGCCATATCTCAGGATGATTTGTTTAAATTTTAACATTAGCACATAAATAATCGTGATATAAAATATATAATAATAATAATAATATAAATAACAGTCAAACCAGAGCAGCAGAACACTTTGTACATCGGTATGAGTTAAACAGGTTGATTAAACATAAGTCAAACTCAGCATGTGCCCTCTTCTTTTTTTGACATTGCAGAAGCAGAGGACCGGGACATGAGCTGTGTGGTGTCCAGCCTGGTGCAGGTCATGTGTGACCCCCACTGTCGGACCCAGCTGGGCTTCCAGGGCCTGGTGCAGAAGGAGTGGGTGATGGCCGGCCACCGCTTCTGCAGCCGCATCAACTACCGCCGCGACAACGACAAGGAGGAGGTGAGGGCTCAGGTTTGACGCCGACGCTGCACTCTGGTGTTGGATTTCCTGTGACACTCCTGCTGCTCTCCCACGGCGGCGTAAGACGGGGGCGAGGAAACCCTCAGACTGCCTCAGGACCCAGAGCCAGCATGCAGAGAGCCCGGCGTGTGCATGATGCTGCACTTCAGGTTTTAATCGCTCAGATGAAGGACAAAGTGTCAGACAGGCTGTATGACCTTCTGACTGCACTCTTTTCCACATCTGGGTTCGTAGCTTTCTGAAACCAGTATTTCAATCATCACTTGATGCAGTGCTTCACCGTGTGTGGAGGTGGAACACTAAGGTTTGGTTGGAGCTTCTGTTTCTGGTGCCATGTTTATTCTTTTGATGACTTTTTATTCTTCCTTCATCCAGACCAGAGCAGCACTCCTCAGGGCTGTAGCTGTGCTCGGGTTTGGTTTGACGAGGAGGAACTTAGAAAAGGAATTTAAAACTTTACAAGTTATTTGTCGCTGTTATTAATAAAACTACAGTTTAAACACATTTAATGTTCTACATGCTGCACCTTCATGAGCTTTTGTTAAATGCTGTTTTATTTCTTTAGGAGGGTATTTATTTAGATGTCTTTTTTGTAAATTGTACTTGTCTTTGAGTCGGGTGCAGCCAGTCGCAGCAGTATTTAGACAGACTACACCACTGTCTGCTCGTAAACCACTGCTTTAGGATTATTTGTTTTTAAGAAAAAAAGGAGTTTCATGTTTGTTTGGTGTTTTTTTTATTTGCCATGTGAAAGCATACCAACCTGCACCAAGCCGTGGTTTCTGTTTGCCGTGGCTCCCTCCTCTTCTTCATCATCTTCCCCTACAGTGTCCTCTCTCTGTTCCCTCCAGGCTCCAGTCTTCCAGCTCTTCCTGGACTGTGTTTGGCAGCTGTGGTCCCAGTATCCATCCCGCTTCCAGCTGACGGATGAATTCTTGTTGGCGCTACACGACAGCATCCAGCTGCCACTTTTCTCCACCTTCCTGGCAAACTCCCAGCGAGAGAGATGCAAACGCTCGCAGGTACTGAGCAGGTTCTGCATGTATGAGGTTGTGATGAACGTAATGACGTCGACAGTGACATTATTGCAGTGTGGTTCTCCTCAGACTGTCTGCCGGTGTCTGGATGTGCAGATATATTGCTGAAGTACCTGATAAACATGTGATTTGTCTTGAGAACGAGCACTGACTGAAGCAGTGCTCCTAATGGTTACCGTGTGCATGTAAATGTGATTTCTGCTACGAAGAACAGAAATTCAATAACAAGACAAACCTTCTTGCTGCTTTACCAAGAACCTCGGGCAGACCTACACCCCGGTCAACGGCTGGAGAGACGTGCTGCATCCGGACTCCTCGGATCCGTCGGACCCGCCGCTGCCCCCGGTGTGGGACTGGTCCCTGCAGTACAGCAAGCCCACACAAGACCGCTTCACCCAGCCCGTCGCCCCGACTCCCCCGCTGCAGCCGCTGCTCAATGGCAACCTCAACACCAACCCAGACACTCACAGGGTAGGGCTGCCACGTCCATTACATGGTGCAGCACGCCCTCTGGTGGCTGTGCATGGAGCTCTGATCAGCTGCCACCTGAAGGCTTCCTGGTGCAGCTGAAAACAAACACTCCCATATGTTTTCCTCACAGTTTCTGGCTGAGCAGCTGTAGTTTCGTTGTCAAATGATAGAGCTGCTTAGTCAGTTTAAATGCTGGCTGTATGCTAGAGAGAAACACACACATATAGCAATAAATAAACAGACTTTAGCCCTCTTTGCACAGGACTAGGATGACAAAGGGACCTCATGTGATGTACTTGTTTTACCGTCATGTCTGTGTTTCATGTGGAGCGTTCACACAGGATGAGCTAATTTGTGCTTTACTTGAATTTACTGACATAATCTGTGGATTTTAGGCCTCCACAGAATAACTGCTGATCCTGTTGAGATACAGACATGCTGCAGTGCATGTCATCTGTTTCATCATCCCGATGGACGGGAGCTTTCTGGGTCTCCATGCCGTGTCGTGGAACCCAGAAAGCTCTGAATCGTAATAACTGCCAGCGCAGCCTCTGTAGCTGTCACGAGGAAAAGAAGCAGAAGAAAGACGTGTAGAAAACAAAAACAAAAAAATAAATTAGTTCAGCTAAGCTCCATAGTTCATAACATGAAGGCGCTTTAGCTGTATTATCACTGTAGTTAGGCTGATCTCAGTCGTTCATAACTCTCTATGGATGTGTATTAAAGTCAGGTAAAGGTCGGATTTTATATTATATGTGTGGGGTTTGATCTTTAATATGTAAATTACTCATTTAAACACTAAGTGGTCAGTATTTGTTGGGCTATGTCGTGATGCCAGTCTGTTCTCTCTGTGTGACTCTAAGCTGTAGTTTTAATGTGCCGTAGAAACCAGAGGCTGGTTTAGCTCGGCGAGGCTCCCTGGTGAGCTGCTTGCCTTTAGCTAGAGGAGTGCACGTCAGTGACATGAACTCACAATGTTGTATGAAACCCACAGACCCTACAGGTTGGTTTCCAGCGTCATGCTCCTCCTGCAGGTGTGTCTGAGCCACGACTCTGACTGACTGTCTTCTCCTTCCCACCAGCTGGCTGACACCATCCCCGGCTCAGTGTTCCTGCTCTCCAGAGGCACGTTCTCCTGCCCCGCTAACCTGCTTCCCTGGCGCAGCGGCAGCTCAGGTGTTTACAAGAAGAGCCACCGGAGGGCGCTGTCCTCTGAGAATGTGCCTGGCCTGGAGAGGCTGCTCAAAGCGTGGGCCCTGACTGACTTTCCCCAGGCCCTCACCTCCACTTCTGGACCTCAAGGACCACTGGACCCCTACGAGCCCCTGCTGCCCCTTCTGATGGGGCCCTGCATGGGCCTGTGGAGGGAGTGCTACCTGCGGGGGGCGCTCCATGCACAGGTATGTGGAGAGTTGTGTACACAGGTGGGAACCCGTCGTTAAGCATCATAGTGAGTCAGTGTTGCTTCATTTCCAGGACAACAAACAATGAACAGGATGTGATTTATTCCTCTGAAGTGGTGCATCAGTGTGTGAAGCGTGTGATGGGCAGCTCGGTTTTCAGCTGTCTGCCACAAATATTCCAGGCCTGAGTGTCTCATTGTGAGTGCGTCATTGATTTGAGGTGGGCAGCCAGTGTTTGGCGTTATTTAGCCTCCGATGCTTCCTGAATGTGCTCTGCTCAGCGTCATCATGTCTCCCACGTTACATCCACCCTCTGCTTGTTCAGGAGATGACTCTCTGATGTGCAGATTTGTCGGAACTGTTGATGGACACCTCCCGATATGGACACGCTGGAGCCTCTGTCAGCGTCCCCATGGTGATGCTCAGAGCAGTGGAGGGCCGTGTGGGTGGTGCAGCGTCTATTTCAGGGAGCTGCAGAGGAAATCTGTCAAACTGCTAAAAGACTTAACTCAGGTCTGCAGAGCGCCTTCCCCTTCATCCTCTCACATCATTAAAGCACCGCTTAAAGCCCACAAGTCCTTTCTTTTGTTCTTTGCTCTTAGCGGCATTGACCCCAGATGTCTGCTCAGTCAGGAGTCAGCTTGTGTCGGGAACGGCATTCAGATAGAAAGCTTCTCTTTGGTTTTCTCAAGAATTACACCAAAGACCCACATGAGTCCTGCTTCGTGTGCTTCTTATTTGGAAGTTCGTTGCTCCTTCACAGCTGTACCAATAGCGTGTCTACCTCAGCCTGAGCCGGAGCACTTCATCGTGTTCCTCCTTGGCCTGTTCAGACACACACATCCACAGAACTGTAACCAGAACCGCTTCAGGTCCACGGTTTTGCCTGAGAACACTTCAACATGCAGATGGACTGTAGATTGATTCGTAGATAACGTGCTCCAGCATCAGGTCACAGCCCCCAGTGAACCAACTCATATGTCTCGGGGACAAACCAGCACCAAACGTGGTCACACACCTCTCAGCTGATGTCTTCAGGTAGAAGATGGTAGAAGTTTCAGGATGATTTACCATCCTGACAGACGGAGGAGAACTCAGGTCCATGATCTTGATCTGACCTGATGTCCAGATTCTTCCACGTTTACAGATTCGTGGTGACCGTAAACGACAGGCCTGTTGCCAAGCAACCAAACCCTCCAGCCCGTAGGTATGAGTTAAAACATCACCTCCAGTTCCAGCTGAAGAGCAGACGAACCCTGCTGACTGCGTCTTCCAGACATTTTCTCATCCAGACTCAGTTTAATCTTCTGCTTTCTGGGTGTTGTTGGTGCTGCAGCAGGTTGTTCCTCCACAGTCTCCATGTTGTCTCCCTCTGCTGCCCTGTGAGGTCATGTGACTCGCTGCACCGCGCCCTGACCCCTCCCTCTGCTGCCCTGTGAGGTCATGTGACTCGGTGCACCGCGCCCTGACGTCTCCCTCTGCCACAACAGTCTTCATGTTGTCCTGCAGCAGTATTTCCAGTCTTGTAATGTGTGCACAACTGAGATCACAGAGAAGAGTATCTGAGAAGTTTCTCCATGTGTGCATGAGGCGGCAGCCTGCTGGAAGCTGCTGGAAGCTGCTGGAAGCTGCTGGAAGCTGCTGGGCCTCCACAGCGTACAGACCGCAGCACACTGACTGTTACTGAGTGAGACTGGTGATACTCTACGTGTGCTACTGACAGCGAGTGTGTGAAAAAACAAAACCGACTATTTGTTAATGCGTCATTCAGAACTGGCTGAATGTGGCTGTTGGTCTACGGCAGCATCCAGCTGTGTCGGAGGTCCAGAAGAACTCCCTCACTCCACATCAGCAGCGCTCCTGTAGCTCAGGGTGGTCGGCCATTTTGTTCATCAGGTTTTTACATTGAAAACATGTGGCTAGCTTACCTGTGTGTGGCGGTTTATTCCCCAGAAGACACAGGTGTGTAGCTCTTGGGTTTTGTTCTGGTCTGACAGTCATTTAAATGTTGGATGTGAACTCTGATAGCTCCCAGGAGACAGTGAAGCTGCACAGAGCTGAACAGAGGAGCTGGATCCTAGTTCTAGTTCTAGTTTCAAACAGGACACAGTTCTTCTTGTTTGCATGCATTGAGGATGAAGGATTTAATTCAGCGACCGTGTTCCTTTCCCTCCTCAGGCGTTCTCTCACCCCGTCTCCGCCAACCACCCCCACCCCGTGGAGCGGCTCGCCCAGGAGGTGCAGCAGCTCAAAGACAAGCTGGCACAAGTTTCCAGCAGCACGGATCCGACCACACCCACCGCCACAGCCGAGCCCCGGCGAACCGACACCAACCTGAACCAGAACACCAACAACGGCACCTTCCTCTTCCCGTCGTCGAGGCCTCAGGGCTCGGGCGCGCCCAGAGCGGCTGCCCCTCCTACCTCTACCAACCACCAGACCTCCAGGGGCCCCCCGCCCGCCTCCGCCCCTCCATCCAGGCCTGCCCACAAAGACACCGGCGGCAGCAACAAGCACACATTCCTGTTTGGGCACTCGTCGGGGACGGAGGCTCGCCCCGAGCAGCGCTACTACCCAGCGCCCAACAGCGCCAAGCTGCCCAAGAGCAACGGGCCCTCGCTAGCTTCCTGATCTGCCCCTCATCTCCACTGTTTTCCACTCTACCCCATGACCGGGTACGAAGTCACCCGCCTGCACCACATGCAGACGTATCCCTCACAGCTATGAAGACCTGAGGAGACCCAGACCCAGTGTTGTGGTGTCACTACGAGGTGACCAGAACCATGAGGACCTGGGCTGGACCACAGTGAACTCCAGTCATATGAAACGACCAGCGCAAGAGTTCTCAGCTCTGCTCCGCCTCGTCTGTACTGTATTAGAAAGAAATGTGACTCTAACTGTTTTGTATATTTGTTAACAAAATCCTGGTATTCCTCTAATTCAATATATCCTCACTGCTCTGAAGCAAAGAGACAAAAAGGGCTGCTTAGTAATGGAAGCACATCTGGAGCAGGCAGGAGGACCTGCCTCTGCTCATCGCTGCTCATGTCACATCACCCTTTAAGAACAACCGACAGCTTGTAGTTTCTATTTTTACTCTCTTATCCACAGCGACGGGGCAGATACAGATAAAGGCTCTGAATGCGTTTCAGTGGGTTTAACCTCTGAACCGAGTCTCCAGAAGCCTTTTGTTTTCCACAGCGAGCTCCGTAGATGTTCATTCTGAGCATAAAAAATTAGATTCAGTGTTTGTTGATCGACTTCAAACAGAAGCAAAATGCTGTTCAGTAAAATGATGATTTCCAGAAACCGGCGTTTCTGTGACCACTGACTTCAACGTGGAATTTAGGGCATGGGAGCTATTTCGGTACTCGCTCTGCTCTCATATCTGTCCACGCACATGCATGCTGGGAGCAGTGAGAGGCTGCTCAGCTCTTTGTGTTCTGCTCGCCCCGATGTGGCTGCTGTCGGTGGAACTCTGCATGAGCCAGATCGTTTCAGGGCTTCAGTAATATAATCTTATCTCATCTTTCTTTCCAGTATTTTTATCGATCACTTATGATGTCATACAAGTGTGTAAATCGTTTCTTACCAAAGTTAGTATTATTTGAAAATGCTTCCATCGTTTTTTTGTTTTTTACGGTGGAATTGTAAAAAACAAAGATGTTGTTCTGCCTTTGAGGATACCTTGTGAAGGTACCATGCTGGACGCAAAGGGAGCTCCTTTCCTCCTGGTTTTGTTCCTGCCTGCTGGTGCATTAGTATGCAGCCGGCATTTAGGTCAAGCACTTGTCTGACTGTATTTAAAGCACAGAGGAAGCATTTGGGTCCTGCACCTTTAAATCCCAACAGGTCGTCATGATGTGGGTGTCAAGTAGATGCACTGGCGTCACTCCCACACACGGATGAATTTGCACCATCGTGTCCACGAAAAAAAGGATGTTTTTCTAATGTTTTGTTTTTTTAGGCAGGATAACAGTCGTCAGATGTTTGCCTGATGCCGACCGTCTCTCATGTCAAAGGTACCTCACTTGATAGCACTATGAATTATTAAATTGTTGTAAATATTCATTACATCAATATCAAGGCACACTGATATCAGCTACAGGCTCAGAGCTTTCCAGGTGTGATGCCAATGCATCTGCTTGTCTTCCATGGAAACCAGAAGATAAAACCAGCAGGTCATCGTCGTCCTGCTGCATGGATCCAACCTGCTCACACCTGCTGCTGTATCTTTGTGTAATTTAATGTTTTTTTGGTACGAACATCACCTAAATTTGCCAGATGTACATACGTTTTGTACTCGCATGTTTTGATCCTGATGAATAAAAAGTGCTCTCAGTTCACCAGCTCTCACCTCTGTTCAGAATAAAGATGAACCGTTCTCATACACAACTCACAAACTTTATTTTTTAACAAAATAAATATGTACAATATGATCTGGAACACTTAAAAGTAGCATGGCACTGTACAATAGAACTAAGATTTAAAAGCGACTGCACGTTTCGTACCGTCGGAGTAAAACAATGTAGGAATGATGTGCAAAATGGTCGAAGCGTTCACAGAAAAACGTACAAAATAAAAACTGGACTGTTAGGAAATGTTAAAATATCTGCTCGGTTTGCTGACCAGAGCTCTGGCTTCGTCTCTCTGTCTGCCTTCAGTAGAATGAGGCTCAGTGTTTGAATACAGAAACCTGCATGCTGTCAGGAAACATGAATGAGCAGCTTCACTACACTTTGGGATCAAATGGAGCAAAGACAGCAGAGCTCTCCTTCTGCTCTGTGTGTTATCAGGAAGCCTCCAACAGTCTATGGAGATGCATTTTGGCACTTTGAACCTACAGATGTTAGTGTCATGCATTCTCATGTTTCAGCTGATGACCACAGACGACAGAGCAACACACAGTAAAGTCCGAAGTCACCATCATGGCAGTGGCAGTGCGTTCAGAGCCCAGCAGGTCCAGCTGAGGAAACCCAAAGAGTCCAACATCTCTTCCTCAAAGAGAGTTCAGCCCCACCGGCTGCCGTGCTCCTTCCCTGTGAACTGCTGCTGCTGCAGGATGCCGCAGGGCCCGTAGAAGTACCCGGACGACGAGGGGCCCAGGCCTCCCAGCTTCCGGATGGACTTGCACATGGGGCAGGGGTAGTCGGACAGGCCCTCGATGTCCTCGAAGGCCAGGTTGACGATCTGGTCGCAGCAGGGGTCGCAGTAGAGGTGGCCGCAGGAGAGCCGCTTCAGCCGGGCCTCGTAGGTGATGCAGCACTGGCAGTGGGGCAGGTCTGGGCCCAGCGACAGCGAGCCGGTCAGGGAGCTGCTCTCCAGGCTGCCGGCCTGGCTGGAGCTCAGCTTAGTGGGAGACCTGAGGAGAGAGTCGGGTCGCCGTTATTTATACAGCACGTCTCAAACCTGTGGCCCAAAGAGCTGCTAGTGGAGCAATCAGACGGATGTTCTGAAGTGACCCCACAAGTGTAAACGTCACAGTTAAGATCCAGCAGTTCTGTTCATCTGACAAGTTTACCTGGAACTAGTTTAAATATTAAGGTGAAGACACTCCAACAATATTAATCATACAAGTGTCCCTGACCAATTCTGATTTTAGTTTTAAAACCCTATAATATTATTCATTATAAAAGTTTACCTAATTAACTTAATTAAGGCTATGACCTACAAAGTGAAGTAAAATCTAAATTTATCTGACGATCTACAACAGCATTTATTATATAGGTTCACCTGACCCACTGAAACACTAACGTTAAGACCTGACATCATGATTCATTCCTCAGATCCATCTAACGAAGGGACCAGAGACCAGGCAGGATGTGAAGTCGGTCAGAAACCATCTGCTGCCTCTCAAACTCCAGGATTTACTGTTTTTGCTCAATTCCCAGTTTGCATTAACCCATTATTTTATAGATTTGATTGTTTGTGTGTTTTCTTAAAAAAATGTCATTTACATATTTTTATATTTTTTTATTTTATTGTCTGTTTTTTTCTGTTTGTTGTAAACCGCTGCACAACACTGGCTGTAAAAAAAACAAAAAAAACATCATTATTATATTTATTGATGTTGTCATAGTTTTAAAATGTTACTTTAAAAGCCTTTAAGACCAGTTTTAAACCAGATGGTCAATAAACGTGAGGCTGCAGTGGGGTGTAGCGCCATCTAGCGGTCGGGATGTGAACTGCAGCTCTCTCCTACGGTGGCCGTAGAAACGCAAAAGGCCGCCGTTTGTCCTTTCTGGGCTACTGTAGAAACATGGCGGCGCACCACGGCGGAACCCGGACAGCTGTAAAGAGCTCCTTTTAAGGTAAATGAGACAAATAAAACCCATTTATGAAAGTTATGTTTAGTTTCAGCCAATTAAATCCGTGAGTAGAGCAAAGCTTGGATGTGACGTCAGAACCACGTCCATACGGTGCATCACCTACACTGACCACGTGGGGCGGTATTACCACATTCATGGTTAAGATATTTTACAAACTGTTTCCCCATAGAACGCTGTTTACAGCATCTCTATCTCTAATAGAACAGAAGTACCAACAGTCCTGTGCTAACTGTGTGAATTAAACAATGACCCGCTGACCAGAACCAGAACCTCCAGTCGGACCTCAGAGCACCAACAGTCTGTTCACCTCTGATACCAGAGAGTCACATCTGCAGAGTTTTGGTACTTTATATGTCCACCTTGGACTCTTGGACATGCAGGACACCACTTCTGGAGGTCTGAGCTGGTCTTTGGTAGCTCAGACCACATCCAGGTCCAGGTCGGCTCTCCTTCACACACTCGTGTGTAATTTTGTGCTTCGAATGGTTTTTATGCTGGAATAGTCCTGTTCTGTCCAGTTGTCTGTGAAGGTTCTCAGTCCTCCAGGTCATGGTTGTTCTGGTAGATCTTCACTCGTCATCTCCTCTGTGTCAGACTGGACACACCATCCCTCAGCAGAGGTGGAGGTCTGAGGCATCAGTCCTCAGATCTCTCCCCAGGAAGATGAAGCCACATCCACACCGAGCCACAGAGACCCTAACGAACCCCACTGTGGCAGGGGGAGCACTAACGACTCACATAACGAGGGGGAGGAGCAACAAACCCCCGACTCAAACCTAAACTCAGATGTTAATGTCTCCTTCAGGATATCAGCATCTGGAACTAGTCAGTCAGAGCTGATGGAGCCTCTTGGATGAAGGTGGAACGTCTTCAAGGAACTCAGGCAGGTCCAGTTGCTACCATTAATCCACCAGAATTCCTGTTCTGTCAAGACTCCACAGACATGTGCAGTGCTGTCATCTGTCCAGCACCTTCTGCCCTCATGCAGCCCCATGTCATGGTACTGCCACCTCCGTGCTTCACTGTCAGGACCACGCATTCACTGTGGTGGTCCTGGTCAGGTTCACACCAAACATCTGGACTCCATCCGAGCTAAACTAATTTGTTTTGGTCTGGTCTGACCAAAGGACGTGCTCCCAGCATTCATGGTTTCTGTTCATGTTCTTTAGCAAAGTTTGGTCCTGCAGTTTTGTGCTGAGGAAGAAGTGAGAGCTTCTTCCTGGTCCTCCATCCTCAGAGGTTGATGTTCTGAAGTGTCCTTCACACTGTCTGGGCTTCACAGAATCTCTGGTGTCCACGGATCAGCTGAGTCTGGAGCAGCTGTTTAGTAGTTCAGTGTCTGTGGAGTCACTGTGGTTCTGATCAGAGGCTCTATGGCTCCTCTGTACCATCTGATCACTGCTGCAGTCGGTCACTGATCTCCTGGATCCTTTTTCATCTTTGCCAAGTCTCACCATCACATTTTGCCCCTCTGGCAGTCCTGTTTCTGTTCTACGTGGAGCCATGATGCAGACAGACGCGGTCCAAACTAGAAGGTTCTGCAGCTTATTTCAGAACCATGTTCATACAGGTGAGCTGGTTGAACATCACAGGTGTCCTCAGTCTAGCTTCAGTCACAGAAGCAGGACTCTTGCTGGATTTGAGTTCCATGTTGGGCCTGTATGTCCAACATAGACCATCTGACGTCTGATCTACTGTTTAAGAAACGCTGCAGCTGGTGATGGTGACACCGTTCTGGACCATCTGACATCTGAGTGTAAAGCTCACACATGTTCTCACTCCTGCTGTGACCTACATCTATTAAATACGGAGCTGGAGGCGGTTAGTTTAGGTCCAAACAACCCGTTTAAAGAAATCAGGAGAAAGGAGCAAAGTCCTCACTATGGAGGAGCCTGAACCAGCAGATATCTGTTAGCTGACATAAAGGAGATAAACACTGAATGTATGGTTGTTTTATTGATCACTGTTCTGCTTTGAAGCAGGATTTGGCTCAAAGTTACAACAAACAAACTGAATATTCCTCCGACACACACACAGAGCTGTTTAACAGAAAAACAAACCCTCTGCAGCTGCAGCTTTAAACCGGGTTTGGATTGTTGGTGGATTTTTTTCCTCCCATTTTCTTGAACAAAATCATCAATCGAAGGAGGAACATGAGCTTTAGGAGGCTCTCGGGTCGCTGTGGTGCCCACGAGGAGCAGGTTTGGTGCTGGTGCTCAGGTTTGTGCCAAAGACAGAAACACACTAACTGGTCAAACCAGATGTGGAGGATCAGGCTGGGTGGAGGTTCAGGGATTGTGTAATGATTTAAACCGCTGACATTTATCTGCCTTCTGACTGACACTGAACGTGACTGGAGCTGCTTTCCTCCTGAACGCTGACACCTGTCCACAGCAACTGGACCTCATCTGTCTGATTACCTGAGATCCATCAATGGAGGCGTTCTAATGAGTCGGAGCTGGTCTCAGATGGACATCTCTGAACCATGCTGTGCAGATTAAAGAAGTTGTGTAACATCAGCCGGTTTTCATGAGGCCGAGCTGCACACAATGACTCAGGAAACCTGTTGTCATAACAACTGAGGAGTGAAGGACGAGATTTCCTCGTTAAAAATCCATCACAGACATCCACTGCTCCCTCATTTCAAACACCGTCCTCCGTGAGGGATCAATCTCACGGTGACCGTCCGGAGCGGATGATGCGTAAAACCGCCGGTGGAGAAATATTCACAGGAATCTGGCAATAATCGATTAAAAACAGAAGATCTGATCAGTGCTCACCTTGACGACGATGAATCTTTGAAGCAGTCGAAGCTGAGAGCTGCTAGGATCCTCCAGAGCAGGTCCATGCCGGTTCCTCTCATCGTAAAACCCGCATTTCATCGAGCTGCGTTCCGGGCGCGCGTCATGTTTCAGAAAGCGCGCCGCCGCGAGTCTTTAAATGAGGACAAAACAAAATCCTGCGCCTCCCCCCCTCCCTCTCTCTCACCCTCCTCTCTCTCTCCCTCTCTCTCCCTCCTCTCTCTCTCTCTCTCTCTCTCTCTCTCTCTCTCTCTCCCTCCCACGCCGCGTCGTTACGCGCGGAGCGGCATCGTGATCACCATCATCACCATCCGCGGGCATCTGAAGGTAAACAAAGATTCATGAACGTTCGCGCTTTGGAGCCGCTTTCGATGCTTCCTCCTCCTCCTCTTCCTCCTCCTCCTCCTCCTCCTCCTCAGCAGCAGCAGGAAGAGGACGCAGAAGGAGAGCTGAGGTGTTTCATTTGCATCAATCAGAGAGACGCAGCCCGCCTGAGCGGACCGGTCCAATGAGCTGCAAGTGGAGCAGGACACGAAACAAGGGCCTCAGAATACCCCGAATACTGATGAGCTTCAGAAACCAGGTCCCACTGCAGGGACTGACAGGTCCACAGCGGCCCTCTGACTGGTTAGACTGGTCCTCATGTCATTCAGGGGGGAAATTAAAATACATTCATGTACTTTTTTGTCTGTTATTCTGGAAGAGATGTGATAGAATTTATTTTAAAAATATCTGTAAAAAACACATTGTGTGCACCTGGAATAGTTTGGAAAATATTTTTTTTATAATATAAAACAATTATATTGTTCAACACAAATAAAATAAAAATAATTTCTAATATACTGCAAATGTACGCAACTGAATATTGTTTTTAAAATATATCCTTTAATAAATATTCATGTTTGATGTACATATTAAACACACACATATAATGTTCAATGTAGTTTCATATTATAGAAACAATACATTTAAAATCAGTGACATCAGGATGATGGTAGCTTGTTTATACAGAGATGCTTTCAAAGAAAAATAAATACAGAATTTAATTTAATGGAACATTTTAGACATAATTTACACACAGAATGTATAAAAAATACATACTTCTGTTTACTGGTAATGTCTCAAAATATTTTATTTTAAAACAACACATCACTTTTTAATATTATAGAAAATGTATGTTTCAGGTTTAAACGTGTAATTTTTTAGATACGTTTTTTATTTGTTATTTAAAAACAATACAAGTCATTTAACATAGTTTCATGTTGCTGAAAAATAAAATATAAGTGAGCTTGTTTTGGACAGCGTGACCTCTGAACTCTGCAGCGCGTTGGTTTCATGTCCTGCATCACATCAGACACACATGAAGCGAACATCTCCTCCATGCATCTGTTGCTCAGCAGTGGTTCCGTCTTGGTCTTCACATCCCCACAGTGGAGGAGCTGCAGGAAGTATTCAGGCCCTTTATCACACTTTGTGTTGAGAATTTCACTCTGAATAATAAAACAGCGTTTTCTATCAGTCACCATCCTCAGCCCAGAACCACCAGTCAGCTGTCCTTTTAGACTTTCTCTATTGTCATTGAACAAAAACATAATCGTGAACTGGCTCTTGGAGAACACAGGATGGAAACCTGTGAGGCAGTAAGACACACGACAGCCTGTCTGGAGGTTTTAAAACCATGAAGAAAAAGATTCTCCACATATGTCTGTGAAGGTTCTCAGTCCTCCAGCTCATGGTTCTTCTGGTAGATTAATCATAACAACTGGACCTGCTTGAGTTCCTTGAAGACGTTCCACCTTCATCCAGGAGGCTTCATCAGCTCTCACTGACTGATTGGGAGTTCCACATCCTGATGTCCTGTAACACCTGAGTTTGGGTTTCAGGTGGGGGTTTGTTGCTCCTCGCCCTCATTATGCGAGTCGTTAGTGCTCCCCCTGACACCGTGGGCTTCGTTAGGGTTCTCTACATAACAATGTAAGTGCAGAGACCAGAGACGGGGCGATTCTTCACCTCGTGGCCCCACAGCGACTCAAAGCAAACGGCCAAGGCGACTCTGGAGGGCTTCAGGACCGTCTTCTGACCCAACACAACGTCTGTGGAGACACCTGAGGATGGAACTTCAGCCTGAGAGGATCTACAGGAGGAATGAAACCGTCTGTTCAAACCCAGGTGCTGCTGCAGTTCTGTCAGGACTAAATGTAAGAATGACCCGATGTGGCCACTAGATGGCGACACGTATTTGCCCTAGAACCAAACTAGAACCCTTCTGTTTGAAGCAGGAGCCTCGAATGTTGTATCATTAGTTCTTCCCTGAACAACATGCATGCATTAAAGAAAACCTTCAGACCAGAGCTGGACGTGAATGACTCGTTAACCAGTACGACTCGTTAACCAGTCGTACTGGTTAACCAGTCGTACTGGTTTCTGGGTTAAACTCAGGGCTTTACAGGAAGTTCTGTCCACGGTGACTTCAGGCTGCGTCTCCTACACGGAGCTGTTCTAACATAAGCACCTGTGCAGCGTTCTCTGAAACCCGTGTCTCCTCCTGGTTCTGATCCGACCCGGCAGAGGCTTTAAACCTCTCTGACTGTGGTGCTGTGAGCATGAAACCAGATCCTGTCTGCAAATTAAATTGTGTGTCAGCCGTGCAGGAACTCACACTTTGTTACAGCAGATAAAGAAAAAGGCATTTAGAGACACACACACACACACACACACACACTCACACACACTCACACACACACGCACGCACGCACGCACACACACACACACACACACACACACGCTGCAGAGCCAGGTGTGCTTGTGGGAGGACATCCTGGTGCTGCGGTGGGGATGAGGGACATCAGCGACCTGCAGCAGCTCCATCAGATGTGCAGCAGGTTCCTGTGCAGGGCCCGAGGTGGAGCTCGTTATCTTCTCTCTCTTTGTCTTCCCACTTCGTCGTAGATGTCACGTGATGATGAGTTCATTCATGCCGACACAGGATCGGGTTGGATCGGCTAAACCGTGTTGTGCTCGACGGACCAAACAGCTGGATCAGTACTCGGTGTTTGAGGCCAATCTCAGTCAGCCACAGCTTCAGACCAGCTGCCTGTGACCCGTCAGGACATGGACCTTCACCCTGGGACCGGGTTCTGTGGTGCCTGGCGGGGCCTCCGTGGATCGGGCCTGAGCTGGGGGGCTGGAGGCCGGCTCACGGTCCTGGGGTTTCAGTCGTTGTCCGGACTGTGGCTGCTGTGTCGATGCGGGTCAGAGTGAGATCCACACACAGGCAGGACTGAAGGCTCCCCAGCAGAACGTTGTCATGAGATCACAGGGTTCTGCTCCTCACCTGTCAGCGGTGCCGATGGCTGATTGGTCCACAAGCGGAGGTGTTTACATCAGAGTCACTCGTCATGGAGCTGTGTGGCATGTTTAGGCTGGAAGAGCTCTGAAACCTCACCGTGAAGCAGCAGCTCAGCTCCAGACAGCAGAGAGGAGCTGGTGGAGCACGGAGCAGCTACACCTACATCAGCATCCAGCTCACAGCACCACTGGGTCTGAAGGCAGCCTTGTTCCTCTGCAGGACTTCAGTGGGAACATCCGTCTGCTGCCTGCTCACTGCTCCTGTGAGCTTCATGTATCAGGGCTGCAGCTAGTCGTGGATTATTCTCATCTTCAGTCCACCAAGCAGTCGAGTAAATGGGCCAGTTTTGTTTTAATAAGGAGTGAATATAAGAACATGGGCCTGTAAAGTTAACCAATCGTTTGTTTCCCATTTCAGTTTTTAATTTGTTTTATTGATGACTTGCATGATTTTCTACTGAAACCACATCCTGTCCAGAGGTCAGACCAGATGTCGGCTCCCTGTCCTGGAAACTGGCGTGACCTCCTCGTGCTCCTGATTTGACACCTTCTGAATCCAGTGTGACTTGTTGTCATAAATAATGGCTGACTTGGAGGGATGGACTCGTCTGAGGATGACTGTGGGTGACGTCACAGTTCTCTCATCAGTTTATCACTGAGTCCATGTCAGCATTTGTGCCAGATTGTAAGAAATGTCCTGAAAGTGTAAACGTGTCTTTGGACCGTAGCTTCAGACGTCTTCACTGTTTGGTGCAGAGACAGAGAGAGAAACCTCCTCAGTGTGTAAACAGTCCTGGTAGGAGGTAAACGGTGACAGAACGGCGCCCTCTCTGGCAACACAACCCAGAAACTCAGCTTTCATGTGAACAAACGACCAGAACGTATAGAAAAAGGTACAAAATGTGTGGACAAGCAGATAAAAGCCCAGTGTGGACATCAGCGGCTGGAGGCCGTGGTGTCGGCAGATAGCAGCCCTGGAACCGGAGCTGATCAATAGATGACCCAAACAGACAACAGCAGCTGAAGGCCTGAAGCCAGATGAAGCTCATCTGCTGCTGCTGACAGTCAGACTGGAAGCATCGGACACTCAGAGGACGTGACGCCCACATGGCCGTGAACTGATCACAGGTGACGTCTTGATCAACAGGATGAAT
Source organism: Stegastes partitus (assembly GCF_000690725.1). Classification (NCBI taxonomy): domain Eukaryota; kingdom Metazoa; phylum Chordata; class Actinopteri; family Pomacentridae; genus Stegastes; species Stegastes partitus. The sequence continues at coordinate 192,041 of NW_007577953.1, forward strand.
GAACGAGGATCCTGAACTTATAATTACTTCGTCCACGAGGAGAATTAAAAGCAAAATCTCCAAATGAATTCTAGGATCAGCTGGGAGCCGATAGAGACCCATTTAATGGGACTAATGGGCTCTCTGGGTGGTTTCAGTGTTTGGATGATCTGAAGTCTGTTCACAGATCTGTTTGGAGGCCAGAACACAGTTCATCCATGAACACAGTCAGACCTGCTGGAGACACAAACATGAACCCAAACACCCGCATAGTGTGAAGAAACCTGTAGTTTTATGTGTTTCCTGTTCAAAAAACACAAAAATGTTAAATTACAAAAATATGTCAGCTGTAAATAAGATAAAACCTGTAGCTGCACATGAGCACTCTGTAAAGAAAAAGAGATGGTTTTACATCAAAAGGCTCCAGAAATGTTTCTGCAAATGTTTTGTACATTCACAAACATTTCCTGTTGATTTAGATTAGATTAGATGAGATGAGATGAGATGAGATGAGATTAGATGAGATTAGATGAGATAGAACTTTCTTTGGTGGGGTACGTCAGGGAAATTCTTGATTTAATGAACGAAGCTGTTAAATGTGAGTTAAATACTGTGAACGTGACCAAAGCAGCTGTTTGTTGGATGGAGACGTATCTTCTATAATTATGGACGGTTTTAATGGTATTTTTTATTTATTTTACAGATTTTTCCTGTTTTGTTTAAATACAATTAAGATTTCGTAAAACTGTAGAAAAAAGTGTTAATTTACATTCTGACTGTAAAAACTGGACCTAATGTCCTCGTTAAACATCTGCAGGTCTACAGATGTGAACGTGTTCTTCTACGATATGTGACCATGAAACAGCTGAACTGTGAAGTCTCATCATGAGGCAGATGTTTGCTGATAGTTTCAGTAACATCACAGTATCACTTTAACAGATTAGCCTGGAAACCTTGCTGCCAGAATCTCATCCTTTTTTATTTTTTTAATTAACACAATATATATTTCTTTGACAGTTTCTCTTTAACAGTGTTTCTGCATCATTTCTGGTTCTTTTTACACATATCTTCACTTAAACATCCAAAATGCAGCTGAAGGCCAGAAAATGTATTTTAATTTTGGAAAATGACTGTTGTCTTGTGACGGGGTATCTTATGGTGTTGTTTGGCACCCAGCTGCCTGAATATGAGCCTTTCTATCAGATCATTACAGTCGGAGGAGATTCTGGGCCTCACTGTGAACATCATTAAACCAGGCAGCCAGACTGGAGGACACATTACTGCTGATGAATAATGGATGAAGCGTTTGATTCCTGTTTGCTTCAGCTCCTGGTTCACTGGGTGATCACCACACCACAGCCTCGTTTCTGTCATCAGCTGCAGCTGCTCTGATCCTCCGGCTCCGAACTCTCTGTCAGAAGCAGAACCGGATCGAGCAGTCTGCTGATTGGCTTCCATGAGGCACACCGTGTACCGGGCCTGTAGAAGCTGTTCCTGTTGGTGCCACGTCCATCCAGCACGCATGGCTGTGCTCCACCAGGGGCAGCTTTCTCATCTGTGTTTGTGTTTGATTTCTCTTTGACACAGCCAATTACAGGCACGAGTCCAAACACGTGCAGAGGAGAGGCTCGTCCTGCGCAGCTCACTGCGCCATTTGGAGCATATGGACCGAATGATGGTCCGACTGAGCATGAGCGCAGAAAAGAGCGCACGTTTGCACATGGCTGTGTGCGCAAAGTGGTGACCTTCTGTTCTGTTGGTTCCCCACAGGAGGGAAATGAACCACCTTCAGCGCTTCTGGTGAAGACAAAACGGCCTGCACAGACCTCCCCTCTGGTTTCTGAGAGGAATGGTGTCTGCTGAGGCAGGAGGAGGAGGGAGGGGGCGGTGTCTCCGTGCAAGAAGGATGCTGTGTAGTAAGTGAAGGGGGAGGGAGGAGGGAGGAGGGGAGTGCAGCTCTACGTCAGCGCCCATCACACGAGCGCACAGGAGCGGTTCTGCTTCCAGGACTCGGGGTGACTCCCTGCGCGCAAACACATCCCGGTCACCCGAAAGCGCACCGACCTTCCGCCCAGCACAAAGGTGAGAAAATCCGTTTAATTCACTGGATTGTTTCGTCTTTATGTCGCTTTTTAATTGGACTTAATTGACCGATTTGTGCTGATTTGAAACGCACGGCCAGGGTGACATTTCGGCACATTTCCGTGTCCGTGGATGGCACAGATCCACGTTTATTTATCGCAGAAATGGAGTTTGCAGGCCTGTGCTGCGATGACCCCTACTGCTGTACGCCACGGAGTCACGGCTTCAGCAGAATAATGCAGAGAAATACAGAAAACACAGACATGTACCGACTATCAGACACGCTCTGAGGCTTCTGGGGGCTTTTTTGTTGCTTATTTTGCGCCCTGCGTTTGTTCTTGCCGGGAGGTCTTGTGCGTTAAGATCATCATCCAGGATTCAGGCAGAACAGAAGGGTAGGAGGTTACAACATGTGTTTTCATGTCTGTAATCAGCGCACATCACCTCCTTCAGATCTCCAGTTTTGCGTAATTAGAGGCGGTTTGGGCACCGATGTCCTTGCCTCTCGCGGTGTCCTGTTCCACCTTCCCTCCGTTACAAATTCAGCCTTAATCACACGCTCAGATTAAATATAAAAAGTTTCCCTGCCTATGTGATGTTCCAGCGGTGCTGTCCGGGCTCCAGGTGCCGGTGGAGGAGCTGGGGAGTCCTGCGCTGCGTCGTGCGCCAGAATGACCTTGTAGAAACCCAGCGGGGAGAATGTGACGGAGGAAGAGTGATGAGCGGCTTTTTTTCTGCTGTGCTTTTGCTTTGCGGTGTTTTTCCTGTTTGTTTTTTGCCAGTGGTGCTCTGAGAGGGCTGCTGCTTGTGTTTGATGCTCAGACAGTGTTGGAGGCTCTGAAGGTGGGATGATGGCTGCTGGGGGAGCGGGTTCTGGTCTCCTCTCTGGAGGTGCTGCGTTTTACAACTTTGCATGTGAGCTGATGTCCGTGTGGCAGCCATCACTGCAGCTTCTGAAGCTATTTCTGCATCCAGCCCACAGGAGGGCTTTGCAGAGAGGGAGCAGCTCCTGTCTCCAACCTGCAGGATCACTGACGCCCTCTCTGTGAGCTGGAGCTTGTGAGTGTCCATAAAAGCCTGACACACTTTCAGCATCTTGATTCGCCTCTTCGGGCTGCAGCAGAAGCTCTGGTGACACCTTTACCTTTGACACACAACTGCACACACATCCTGCTGACTGTTTTGTTCTGGGTCAGGCTTTTAGGCGACCAGGGAGCTCTTTCATGAGAAGATTGTGTTTTTCTGTGACGCGGGGTTGGTTGTGTTTCTGTGCAGTGTTTCCGTCTGTTCATCGTGGAGCCTTTGTGTTTGCAGCTGTGGGTGTTTCTTCTGAAGCACTGGAGGACACGACGCCCTCCTTTCCATTTAAACAGGCCCAGAACAGCCACTGCATTCAAACCTGTGTGTGCAGATGGATGAACCCTGTGACGCCACCTAGAGGTTTCCTCATGAGCAGTTCTGAAGCTCAGTGCGGTGACTCCGGCTATCTAGAGATAAGCACAAAGATGGAGTGTAAGTGCAAAACGTCTTGACTGTCCAACGATGGCACCCGCCTGTCACGTAAAGTAGCCCCACCTCCCGGAGCGTCAAGCCTTCATAGAATTAAACCGGGCTGGTTCTATAGAACTCCCTCCTCGTACAGTCAGAACTAACAGGAAATTCACTGTAGAGACCAAAAGCGTTTTAGTACCGGGCTGTCAACACGTTGATTTCTGCTGTGAAGTTGGACATTTTTACATCGAGGTCTGTGGAGTTTGACTCGTCTTTGGAGTCAGTGGTCATTTGAGGAACTGCAGCTTTTGACACGTCAGTTTTCAGCCCTAAAGGTCGCTGCTCGATTCAAACTCCATGCCCTGTGGAAAGGGCTCATTAATGTTGTGTTGTCCCTCAAGAGCACATGGCTGCAAACTGCAATGATGATGTTTGCTTCCACTTTGCAGTGGATCCATCCATCCATCCATCATCTCTACACCTTAGTCCTCACCAGGGTCATGGGGGGTGGAGCCTATCCCAGCTGACTCAGGGTGAAGGCAGGTTCACCTGGACAGGTAACCAGTCTATCACAGGGCTACACTTAGAGACAGACAACCAAGCACACTCACATTCACACCTACGGACAATTTACAATCACCAATTAACCTCAGCATGTTTCTGGACTGTGGGAGGAAGCCGGAGAACCCGGAGAGAACCCACGCTGCACGGGGAGAACATGGAGACTCCTGCAGTGGATCTTAAGTTGAAAAAATACCCAAATTCAGTAGCAACAAACTGGACTCTTTGGTTTCACCTCTAAAGCTGCTTCACACCGTTCGATTCTTGGCCGTCCCTGATGAACGATGTCTCTGGTCGTGGCTCTGAATCGGTGGTCCTACGTCTCACTGTGAGGCAGCTTCAAGGACGGCGTTGTCGTGGTCCTGTGACAACCTGCGATAAAATTCTGCAGCGTCAGAAATGTGTGGTGATCATCTCACAGGGTGACTGCTGCTGCGACCTACGTCAACTAACGAACCAATAGAAACGCAGGATGACATGATGTACTGATCAGCTCCCTTTGCAAAACTGGATCCCAAGTTGGCGTCTCTTTCCGAGCCAAGACCGCGTCCATATTCTCCTCCTCCTCCTTTTTTTGGGATTTCTCTCTGAACACATTAATGCCACGAGGACGAGGGCTCCGTTCACGCTTCGCCAGCTTCTTTTTCGTGGATGGATGGAGCACGCTGATGATGTTTCATTCTTGCACATTCACGTCGACTCACGTACATCATGGCTGCCATTCAGCGTTTTCATCGTACAATCTGCACACAGCAAACTCCATGTCGTAGCCAAAGTTCATTAGATTCATGTCGTACAGCGTAGCTACACTGTGAACTTAGCAGATTGTTAAAACTGCACAGTGTGTAGCCGGCCTGATGCTTCGGTTCTAACCAACTGGTGGAGAGCTTCAGGTGTTGGTTCTCGGCCCCAAATCACACGGCTCATGGCCCTTTAGCAGCCCAAGATTCAGAGGCCTGGAGGTGTGAGATGTGGTGAGACTGCCTGAAGGGCATCAGAGCTGGGATGTACCTGATACCTGGAGCCACAGAACGTCTCCTCCAGCTTCCTGGACTCCTCTCCGTCTCTGTCTCCATCCAGAGTACGGACATTCACATCACCGGACAGAAAGTTCTAGTTTCTCTTCTGGGTTCTCACATTAATAGTAAACAGAACATCTTTGGGTTCTGGACTGACAGACTATGAAGAGTCTACGCAGACAAACACAGTTTAGGAAAACTCTGTTTTTTGCAGTTTCTGTTGCTGGTAATTGACATCACATAAACAAAATTAGTAATGAATCGTTTAGAAATATCTCAATCCAGCCCTCGTCCTTTTTTATGGGTGAAGCTGTAAATGACTAACGTCTCCTATTGATGAGAAACATATTTTAATCATCAATTCAAGGCGAGGGCTGTACAACAGTATTATTTAAATACCAGTATGGCCCAGTACAGAGTCCAGCCCACAGGAGTCCTGTGTTAGCGTGTCACAGCGTGCTGGTATAAATGAAGTGTTGTGGTGCTACAGAGAGGCCACAGTGACCCACAGCATCCGTTTTACATTTATGTCAGTGGCAAAGAAACGGCCAAATGACCACCCCCACCAGGACCGTGACTCATCCTGCAATCTGTGCATCTCTGTCAGAATCCAGCAGGAATACCGTTACTGCTGCATGACGCTCAGCCTCAGGATCGACGCCTGCTGGTGAAAGTCAAGCTTCCTACATTGTTAAAGAAGTGTTTGGTATTTCTATCTGCACTGGAGGACACGTCACAGGTGGAAGGAGCAGAGGACGGCTTCCTCTGGCGTTCTTCTTCTGTAGAGCCTGTAGAGCTGAATGACTCCAGGATCACAACTTACTGTGGTTCTGTACCGTGTTGGAGGTGAGCCGGTGTGCTAGAGCTGCAACAAGCTGCACACGTTCTCCAAGAGAGAACAGTGTGGAACTACATCGAAGCCATTTCCAGGCAAGAAGGAAAAATCCTCTGAATGTGTGACTTTGATTCAGGGAGTTCAGAGGTCTGACCAGCTCCAGGGTTCTGAGCAGCCCGGTCATCAGTCAGCATCACTGAAGGACTCTGTATCTGTGTTGCTGCTGAGGCTGACCTTCCCATTTAAAGGTCCACACAGCTTAGTGCACAGGAGCTCCACTGGAGAGCAGGAGGAGCTCAGGGAGCTGCTCTGTTTTGTGTTCTCATTTTCTGCCTGCTAGGCCTGCTGATTGGGCCGCGCTCCCGTCTGTCCACAGAGATTAGCCCTGTCACAAGTTACAGCTCGCCTTTCCTCGCACAGCGCTGGGAGCAGTGGTGCCGGACACATTAGCATAAAAGCTAAGAAACGGGCCACGGCGCAGTACAGCGCTGCTTCGCTCCTCAGCTCGCCCGTCCGGGTGTTGTCAGGATCAGCAACTCGCTCAGCTGCAGTTTAGACGAGGACTAGAAGGAAACGTGGTCGTTTAGACGGATCTGCTCCTGGCTCGCTGCTGAAACAGTCCTCTGCTGAAGATTTACGGACTGAGAGGAAATCGATGGTCCTCTCCCTCGTCTCCAGATGGGGGTGGTCGGAGCAGCGATTAGTGTCGAGCGCACAACTCTCCATTAACAGCTGACAGGGCGTTTGTTTCCTGTCGTCCTGGAGACGCGTCTGTCTGCTGCTTTTATTACAGCGTTCACAGGGTTCACTGTCTTGGGGTCATTTTCATATTTATGGTCTGTTTCTTATTTAAATGCTGCTACAGTTTTGTGACCATGAGCACATACATCCCTATGAAGCCACATGCTGGAGTCATTATGCTTCAGTTTATGGATTCAGCAGAGACAGTGTTACAGGTGCTTTAGACTTTACACAAGGCTGAGCAAACCTCCTCGTGGTACTGACCCCATCATCTCACGCTTGGCAAGAAAGAGAATGAGCATTTCCCAAAACGTCATCATGCCATCCATGTGGTCTCCATCATCTCTGCAGCTGGTCGGTCCTTCATCCAGGGCTGCAACTCAGGACCGTTTACAATGTGGAGCACTTTCTTGGTTAATTGATGAGTTGTTTAGTCTAAAGATGTCAGAATATCGAGAAACATGTGCATCAGTGTCTTCCACAGCCCTCAGATATTTAGTTTGTTTTCCACAACCCAAAGATATTTAGTTTACTCTCAGAGAGGAGGACAGTACGGCGGCCGACGGGGAAAACCACGTGAATGTTCACTAACGAGCTGCATGTCCATGAACCTGTTACATAAACAGGAACGCTGCATATCCAGTCACACAACGGAAGTGCCCCAGGCCTCTAGGGGCAGTAGTGAGCGTTTCACCTGAGAGGCAGACGGCGGTGAGCGAGACAGGTAGTGTTGAAGGAAAAGCTGCATGAAAAGGTTCGTATTCTCTGGTCTCCTTGGATGAACATAGATAACAGGGAACACAGGGAGACGGCAGCACAACACCACCTCAGCACCAGATGACCACAGAGACTGAATGCTAAAGGCCTACAAACTGCCCCTAGAGGCCTGGGGCACTAACGCTGGCTGACTGGGAATGCACCGTTTCCTTGTAGCAGCACGTTTCTGTTCTTGCAGCGCCTTCATGTCGATGGTCTGTGGACATGCACACCGTTTGGCCCCGTCGGCCACCGTAGGAAAGAAACAAGAACATATTTAAATTTAAGAAGCTGGACTTAGAATTTCTTTTTTTTCCTTCAAACAATGACTCAAACCCTTTTAATTTAACAACTACTTGAATCATCATTGCAGCTCAAATGCGAGTGCTTCTGATCGTCTTTATTGAGCTCTTGGCAAAGCGTGAGTAAGCATCCAGCTCAGGTGCATCTCCGCAGCACATCGTCTCCATTATCCCTGTAGTTTGTACCCAGTTCCACAGTCCCATCAGCAGACTGTCCACCAGGTCAATAGGCTGCAGTACGGCCTCTCTCCTTCTCTACATCGCTGCTTCAGCAGACTGGCTGAACGCTAACGAGACCAACCTCGCTGCAGCTTCAGCGAACAGCTCGGACGCTCAGGGAAGCAGGGCCGAAGCTTGTCGGGGCAACAGTCGAATTGGCACAACCGGGAAAAAAACCCGTCACAGCCGTTGTTCTCTGAGAGAGACGAACTGCAGAGCTCACCGGTGATGGTATCTACATCACCAGTTTGTCCTGCAGCAGCTTCATGATCTCCTCCTGGACTCCCTGCAGCACGTTTGTTGTTGTTGGGTAGGATTCAGATCCTCCACGTGAGGAGAGGTGTTGCACGACTGTGATCTTTATTGGTAGTGCGTTAGTGGGCCGGCTGGTCCACCTGTTGGGTGCAGAGGGAGATGTCCATGGCTGTAGGTTTGGTTGGCACACTGGGGGAAACACTTAATCCCTGCATTCTGGTATCTTATTATTAATATTATTATTATAATTGTGCCTTTTCAGCATCAGTTTATTTTTGTCCTGTATACGTGCTGATTCAACACACACGGGTTGGATTTAAGCTTCTGTCCTCGTTCGTGTTTGCGTTACAGCAAGATGTCAGAACCTGTGTGATGCTCGGATGTCGTAAATATTTGGGGGGAGGTGTATGCCTTTAGATGGTGTGTAATGTTCTGCACAAAGTCATGTTGCTCTCAGGATAAACCTCCAAACCTGTTGTCTCTATCAACGAGGCAGTTTGTCCAATACTTTGGTTTCATGCCAAAAATCTGCAGAAAAACTTTCCCCGTGTGCCTCAGCTGCTCTCTGTGCGTGGAGCTGATTAGCATTGTTAGCATGCAGATACATTAAAATAAGACGGTGGCCGTAATGAGCCGTATGTCTGTGAAGCATTAGCATGTCTGTGGTGTCACTGTGAGCATGTTAGCGCCGTGACCTTGGAGTTTAGGTCCTGCTGCGTCCAGGTGCAGCAGCAGGGAGGTGATGTGAGTTTCCAAACAGATCCACCTGAAGTCCAGGCAGGAGCTGGGTGCTTCCTGCTCCTGTCACACTTCTGTTCACTGTCCTGCACAGCCAGGGCCAGACACAGACAGACATGTAGAAATGACTGTTCTGCTGTAGTTGTAGCTCATAAACCATTCAAAAGTAAATCAGTTGTTGGATTTAATTAAAAAACAAACAAACCTGGAATCAACATCTGTGCCCAGTGCTGGAAACAACAGGAGCGGCTCTACACGCTACACACATCTGACTACATACATGTTTGATTGGTTTCTATTCCTGCTCTCGTGTGTTCTGTCTGCTGAGCGGAAACACGGCCGCCTGCAGTTCAGCTCAGTTCAGCTGAACAGGTCCTGGATGAGTCACGCTGTCCTGGCTGTGCAGAATCTTTCTAAGTTTTACAGGATCAGATGCAAATAGTTTTATTTTGAATAGTTTAAAATGAGAAAATATCCCAATGCTAAGGTCAGATTTGGTTTATTTCCCAGATCTAACTCATGTCACACATGATGAGCGACCCAGTGATCCTGGTTTTACCGTTTCTGACTTGTGTCAGGATGTCATTAAATGAACACGTCTTTCAAAGCTGCCGGCAGGTTTGGAGCTTCAGACAATTGTCGTTGACTTAATGACCTGAGCTCATGGTGTTGGTAACGGCTCATTAGGCATGTTTTCATCATGAGCTTTGTCAGCCTCATATTTGTGGTTTTCCGGCTCTCAGCAGTGTTTTCGACACACCTTCAGCTGCACTGCAGCTCGCAGCACAATTGGCTTGCAGAGACGTTCCACTGGGGGTGAATGCTAATAAGCTCCAAGGAGAGAATGACACTAATGTACACGCAGCAGCTTTTGGTTGTGTCTCCGTCGCCTGTGCTGCAGGATTTGAACTGCTGCCCTCAGCCTGACTCCTCCTCTGCATCCATTTTGGCTTTGCTCAATGTAAAATGGACCGAGAGCTGACGTCACGCTGTTTGACACGGTGTTGCTAGCCGACTCGGAGCCACCAGGGTGACGGTGCACGCTGAGCAGGGGAGCGATGGTGTGATTCATGTTAGGCTGCAGATCCTCCCGAGGGGGACTCGTGCATGCACGGCCGGCGGTGGGGTGGAGCCAGTAACAGCCAATCATCACGCCCTCCTCTCAGGCTGCTGCTCAGTCTTCAGCCTGGATGGGCCTGAGGCCATGAACATGGTGCAGCTGAGCAGCCGTCGCTTTCTGTGTGACTCTGTGCACATGTCACAGCGTGGTCGGTGCAGACGGAGGGCAGGACCGCACCGGGGCTGCTGCGATGAGAGCTTTATCGCTCCGATTCATCACTCCACTGAGGGACAGGTCCACTCTGGCACTTGTGTCCTTGTGGCCAGAAAACAAGACCTGAATAATTGATGGGTTACTCACACAGCCTCAGCAGGAGGTTCCTGGATGCTCAGACCAGAGTAGCCGATAGAAAAATGATGGATGAGGACGGAGGAAAAACGCTGGTGGAGGAATGAATGTCAGAGCAGCCACAAGAGGCACTGACTGGTGCAGGATGAAGAGTGTGTGTGTGTGTGTGTGTGTGTGTGTGTGTGTGTGTGTGTGTGTGTGTAGGCGTGTGTGTGCTAGCTTCAGAAGAACACTACATCTTCTCTGCTCCAGGCTGGAGGACGTTTCAGTAACTCTACCTGCAAACAGAAGCACACTGGGGGAGTTCATATGACTGACATCAGTGTGTGTGTGTGTGTGTGTGTGTGTGTGTGTGTGTGTGTGTGTGGAGGATCAGTAAAATAACGGACTCACAGTTTACCTTCACGTCCACAAGCATCCAGAGTGAAGGTGAACATCATCCCATGATCCAGCTGCAGCATGTGAGTCATTATGGAGCTTCTAACAGAACCTTGTTCTGCATGTTCTGCAACCACCACAGGATGGGAACAGAACCCGAGCATCTGGACAGACCTGCAGGTCGTCTGTTTATCTGTTAATTACTTTCTCGATTATTCGATTAGTAGTTTGGTCCATAAATGTCAGAAAACAGTGAGAAGTCAGTGTCCTCACATCCTCACATACCTGGTTCTGTCCACAGTCCAACAGAACTCTTTGTTCACAGTGCCCTGGTGGTAAAACCCAGTAGTTTTAGTGGTTTTTCCTCTAATGACATGGTTTTCATTTTTAAAAGCACCCATTTAACTAGAAGTGAAACTAATCAGCAGAATGTTGATGTAGTAAAAGATCAACAGTGACAGTAACAGTAACTCACCTGCTGAAGGTATTTAAATAAACCCCTTCTATAAATGAACAGTCGTCTTTCATGTGATGCTTGTAGACGCAACAGTAAATACTGACTGAGTTATTTTCTTTCAGTGATTTATATGAGCTCCATTTGTACCGTTTGGCCTGAAGGTCAGAGGAGGTTCAATCAATATCATCCTCCGACACTAATCTGAATAACATGAACTGAGTGTGTTTTATCTGCCGACAGTCACTGACGTCCCTCCAGCCTTCAGCAGGAACATGAAGGACTGTGTCAAGCAGACACGTTAAATATTAAACATGTTTTAACAGTCGTTTGTTTTTTTTAACTTACTCTCTTTTTACAGATTTTTCCTGTTTTGTTGAATTAAAATCACAGAAAAAAGTATTTTTTACATGTTGACTGAAAATATAGGCCAGAAATGTACAAATCTGTGTTTGTACAAACAGTGATTTGTTGTTTTACAGCATTTGACTGTAAAATTAAAATGTAAGTTTTGCAAAAAGGAACCTCCTCTCCTCCTGAGCACAGAACCGCAGCGGACTGCGAGCTTTATTAGCAGCGTAGGTGTTTGTTGACCGAGTCTTGCGGGGGAGTCTTCAAACAGAGCAGGCGCGTGCTGACCCGACCCAGAATGCAACACTGCCGGTGCTCTCAGGAGAGCAGCTCAAACTCTGAGCGTGATGTAGTCTGCTGGGCTGAGGAGCACACAGGCAGGTTTATGGGACCAGGTGTGTGGAATAGTTTGATGAACAGAACTACTTTCTCTCATTTTCCACTGAGACAGCGGACTGAGCGCCGGCTGTGAGACAGAGCTGCTGTTCGGCAGCCATCAGGCTGAGTCACGGTGATTTAGTGGCTCAAGTGCCGGAGTTTTACTTTTATTGACTTGAGAATGGGTTCTGACATCGACTTTGCATTTCAGCGGCGCCTGGTGTTGCTAAGAAACTGTAAGAGTTTTGTGCTATTAACGATGACAAAAAGAGCTTCAGGCGCCCACTCAGTCCACAGAAACCGTGGCTGGAGGATGTGATGTGCAGTCTGATGACCGGCCCGGGTCTGTGAGGGATACGAGATGTTCACACATGAACGTTGAAGAGCACAGAGCTCGTGTTGTAGCAGTCTGTGTGTGAAATATCTGCAAACTTACAAAGCTCCACGTCAGAGGAGTTGCTTCCTTCTGCTAAAACTCCTCCTAAATGCCTGAAGGCCCTTCATCTGAACATCAGCGTGTAGCTCAGAGGTGTGTTTGTACTGGAGCTGTATGGATCAGGAACATTTGTTCAAAGGCCAAAGTGTTTGACAAATTGTGGTGTAGTGTTTTAAACCAAAGAAATAGAATTAATTTGAATGTAAGAAGAAAAAAAACAGATTATTTCAGGAACTCAGTGTAACGTAAAGGCGGGCGGAGTCTATCCCAGCTGACTCAGGGTGAAGGCAGGTTCACCTGGACAGGTAACCAGTCTATCACAGGGCTACACTTAGAGACAGACAACCAAGCACACT
>NW_007577953.1:205919-226501 GCF_000690725.1 Stegastes partitus
CACACCTACACACACACACAGATGACTGTCATGGCCGTCTCTGGCTAACTGCAGCGTCTGTGCTGCCAAATGAGCAGGAGATGGACTTCAGGGTGGAAATCAGAGCGGAGGCAGGAAGCTGGAGGATGACTGATTGTTTCAATATTTACTGGCTTCATGATTCTGTGATTGCGTCGGATTATCTTCGTATAAAACGCTGTGAAAGCGAATTAAAGTGTTTTGATGCCACGGCTCAGGATCGGTTTGTTGTCTGCACATGTTTGTTCTGCATACGTTCAGCTGACATGCGATGCTTCTGTTCAGAGCAGCCACGTAGGAGCAGGAACCAGACCTGGACCTGGACCTGGACCTGGACCTGGCGACGCACCGTTTTCTCATGCGCTGGTCAGTTTTATGTTTTTGGGATATTTTGCTTCCGTAACTCGTCCTCTGTCAGACGACTGGACAGAAAACATTTAAAATACGATCTAGGGGTTTAGTTTACTGCAGCGTGTCTGTAGGACTGGGTTACAGTACATGTGTTCAAAGATGGTTTATTAAACTCTGAGCTACAAACCTGCATCCAGCAGCTCCTACATCCACCAAACCCTCCAGCTTTGTCTGGGCTGGTCCACTGGTGTGAAGATCTGCTGTCTCTGTTGCTCTGTTGTGGTATTAAAGAGAACGTCTGGGCTTTAGGGTGGTGCTGGAGATGTACCTGCAGCGTCTGACTGTTTTCTGACGTCTCATTGGTCACATGATTAAGTGAGAAAGTCAGCAGCACATTGATTGATGGTGGAGCTGAGTGATGGTGGACAGGAGACTGCTGGCTGGACGACGGAGACGTTTGAGGCTCTTTCATCTGTGATTCTCAGTCTTGGTTGTACGTTTGTTGTGTATTTTAGATTTATTCAGGTAATAAAAAAAAGAAAAAAGACGTAATATTCAAGATGCACTGGACACACATTTCCCAAATCCCCTTTGTTCTCGTTCTGTCTTTTGCTTGTTTATCTTCTGTTTGAAGACCTTGGACTGTTTGAAGGTGTTTTTGTGGTTTATGTGGGTGTTTGGAGCTCTGAGGTCAGCTGACTTTTATTTACTTGTTTGCCATAAAGCTGTTGATTTTAGACTCAGAATGATCCAGTTATTCAGTTGAATGTGTTTCGTGATGCTGTGTGTGCTGTCAGCCCTCCTCTGGTGGAGCTCTGTGGTGGTTTTTACCCTGGATGTGTTCAGACGGTGTTTTTAGAAGCTGGGAGACACCACGTCTGAACATTTCCACCTTAAAACTGCACCGTAGACTTCAGGGCCTTCTAAGATAAGGAAATCAACGGGGTGGGGTTGTATTTATGACAGGAAGAGGTCATTTTCCTTACAATAAAAAAACATTTAAAAATGTAGTTTTGATCCACAGAGATGAGTTTTTAGGTTTTTAATGACCAGAGAGGCATCAAACTTAAATTATTTGACATCTGTGATAACGATTGATGGAAGAATTGATTAGCTGTGAACTACTAAATTAATTTAAACTGCTTTGATGGTCAGTTCATCAGTCTGAGGAACAGGTTTGTGAAATTCTCTCATTCCAGCTTATTAAATGTGAATCTTTCCTCCTCTGTGACAGCAAACCGAACATCTTTGGACGTTTGAGTCCTCGTCTTCTTCAGGAAACACTGATCAGAGTTTTATCGATCAGACTACACAAGCAAAGCGTTTCTTCCACACAACACTGGCTTCACTTGTGTCTTCTGGCCATGCGATGAGCGTAAGCCCGATGTTTCCTGTCTGAGCCGACTCCTGAGGATCACATCTGGCTGCTAAGTGCTGCGCTGTTTCCACAGGCTGGTCGCTGAGCTGCAAACATTTGGTCGGTCTGAGCTGTTTGGCTGAATTCAGCTGCCAGCTGATTGATGAAAGCAGTAAGAGCGAAGCTAAACAGTGACGCTGCGGTCCAGGAAACCCAAACCAAACGCTCCCTCCGGGCCTGAGGGGAGCTGTACTGTACCAGCTCTCCTCAAACAAGTGCTTCATGTACAACTACTGAGTGAAGCTTTGATGTTAAACCAGACCATTAGCAGATTGTTGTCCAGTTCAGATAAAACATGTTTCTGGACTCTTCAGGATGCTCGACCTCTGGTGGTTTGACATCTGGCTGATGTCTCCACGCAGGTCGGTCTGAGGTGGATCACAGATGCAGCAGCACCAGTGATGCTCGACAGAAAGCTCGCATGACGAAGCCGTAGTCTACCTACAGTCTTCTGCGTCTGCATGTAAAGCTATCAGATATTAGCTGAGTTTAGCAATGAGCTGTGTCAGGATTGATCCTTTTTATTGGTCTTAATTGAGACGAAGCAGAAGAGCAGCTCCACGTCCTTCCTGCTGTCAGTCAGCGTGCTGGGATTTCGCTCAGATGATGTTTTCAGGGCACAGATTGGTTTAAGGGTGATGCTCGCCGTGCTAACTCTTCATCAGTTTCTTCCCCCTCATCCATCTTCTCTGAGCCCATAATGCTGCCAGAGACCTGCCTGCCGCGACTCGGGTTCAGTATTTCCACTAAATGAAATGTCCTGCCTCCATCAGCGAGCGCCGGCGCCGGATGTGGAAAAGAAATCCATTGTGAGCGGCTCAGTTTAGCAGATGAGTTTTTACTGTGCAGTAAAGAGTGATGGGAAACGCTCAAGGCTAACGGCGAGGGCTTGTGAATGGCGCTCGTGCTCTGCTGATGAAAGGCCTTGTCAGTCTGACTCATTTGGCTGCGATGGGAATCTCCAGCATCCTCTGAAAGGTAAACAGCTGAGATGTCGGCAACCTCTTTATAGATGAAATATAATCTTCTTACTGAGCGAGAGCATTTAGACAACAATGAAACTTACGACTAAATATGACTTACAGAGCCCATATGATGCTTTTTGGCCTGTCTCCTTCCTGTCGCTGTTGTTTAGCTGCTTTCTCGACTCTGCTGACGTGACGTGCAGGTGTTTCCTCTGTTACTCACCACCTGACTGGGAAACACATTCACATTAAGGCCCGACTACGGCTGGTTGGACCTAAAGGTAATGAACGAGCAGCTTCTCTGCTTCATTATTTCCTCGCTAGAGCTGCTTCTCTGTACTCACAGGTCTGGGCTTATAGTAGCTAACCAACATTAGCTCGTTGTCACCGGACCAGACGACCAATCAGAAGCCAGAGGAGCTAACATGGAGCATTTCAGACAGATTGAGAAAAGGTGCTGCAGCAACGTCCATCCATCATCTCTACACCTTAATCCTCACTGTGGGGGGCGGAGCCTATCCCAGCTGACTCAGGGTGAAGGCAGGTTCACCTGGACAGGTAACCAGTCTATCACAGGGCTACACTTAGAGACAGACAACCAAGCACACTCACATTCACACCTACGGACAATTTACAATCACCAATTAACCTCAGCATGTTTCTGGACTGTGGGAGGAAGCCGGAGAACCCGGAGAGAACCCACGCTGCACGGGGAGAACATGGAGACTCCACGCAGGAAGATCCCGGGTGTCCTCACCGGGACGCCAACCGGCGACCTTCTAGCTGTGAGGCAACAGTGCCAACCACCGAGACACCTGCAGCCCTGTTTCCATCCCAGAATAGCTGTAAAGCTGTCTGTGGATATGAGCTTTGTGGCTTCTCGGTGCAGTGTGTATACGGCCGTGTAGCTCCAAGACAGCATCATTCATTTAGCTCCCATTTTCATTCCTGCTATCTTTTGTTAGCATGCTTTCAGCCTGCTGCATTGTGTGTGTGTGTGTGTGTAGTGGAGTGTGTGTGTGTGTGTGCTTCCCGTCCCTTTGGCATCTTCTCTGCTGCAAGAAAATGGGATTACATAATTAAGTCTTTCATCAGCGGCCAACGACAACCAGGGTTTCTGCTCCTTCCCTCCACTCGCCTGTTAATTTATTATCAATTTACACTTCATTAGAGATGCCAGAACAGTTTGGAAAACTCCTTAGTTTCACAACAATCCTGTGCCCTGCGAGGATGCAGGCCGGCTGCACACAGAGACGTCGTTTAAAAAGCATGTAGATGTGCTGAAAACCAGTGGGCAGCTGCACAGTAAGCCTGCATGTGCACTCCAGTAAAGTATCTGCTATTCATCGGCAGAGAGTCCACCAGCAGCCGCTCTCCTCTCTGTATCTCCGGCCTGTGAAAGGCTAATCGGCTGCTTCACTGCATTCAGATGGGCCTCAAGAGTCTCCTGGTACAAAGGTTGTGACCATGGTGACGACAGAGGATCCGTCTCTCGGCTGACTCCTCAAAGAAAATTGATGGAGTCAATGTGCAGAGAAGGTTGGAGACAAAGGAAACTGCCTTATTGTCAGTTTGTGCACCTGAAGACGTGAATATAAGTCACAGTTTGAGCCACATATGTGACTGCTCAACAACCAAACCTACGGCAGTCAGGATTAAAATGCTCCGTAAAGAAACTTGTGCAACGTCTCAGCAGTGGTGTGACGACACCGTTAGCTCCTGGCTCGGTATGTTTGAGGACAAACTGTAGTGATCAAAAGGTTCCAGGACTGTACCTAATAAATCCCAAACTGTACCAGATTCAAATGTGGCCCCTGTTGGAGGGGTTTCTGCTCTGCTCCCGGTGCTCCTGCTTGTCACGTTCCCTGGAGGTCCTGTTGCGTGAACATGTGAAGCAGCAGCTGTGATGGTCTCCTAAACTCTGTCACAAGTTCACAACCGTTTATATGGAAATGTTAATGAAACGCTTCTTCTTCACATTGGAGGTGTGATCATCACGGATGCTGACTCGTGTATTTTCCTGGTTACGTAACTGAAACGTCTTTGCTCAGCTGTGAACCAGTTGTATCTGCACTAGATGACGTTCTAGTTCTCATTTATAAAGTCATACATCACCAGAATCCATTATTTATGCTTCCTCAGGATGTAAAAGAGGACTTTTCCCCTCACTTTGCTGACGGTTTGGTGCACACCATGAATGATAATATTTCCTGATATCATGAAATGAACCCGTCCTGCTGCTCGTCTGCAGGCAGACAGTCCACAGATGACACTTAATTGCGCCATCTGGCATCTCACACACGCAAACCACAAATCCTAATGCATCACATTTAGTAAAAAAAAACAAACAAGAAACACGTTTTCTTGCATCTCACAGGCGAACGATAACGTTTCATGGCTTTGAAATCTGTGCTGGTCAGCGACAGTCCTCCTGATGGCAGCAGCTTGTGTGGAAGGTGTTGGAGGTGGTTTAGGTAGGAGCTGAAGTGACTGATGGTTTCCACTGGCTGCTGTCGTCTCAAATCACTTAGTTCTTCCTCTGAGCGGTGTTTTCAGTGTGCAGCCAGCTCTCTGCAGAGTCCTCATCTGGAAGAGTCAGATTTTAACCTCATTTAAATGAAACACATCCGTCCTTCCTTTCTTTTCATTTCCTCTTTCCCTCCATAGTGTACCTTCTACACATTGTGCTGGAGGTTTGCTGAACCCAGAACATGGACGTAGCGCCTGCCAGCAATGTCACCCACAGATTCCTGAGGGGATGGTGGATTTGAAGGCTGCGGTTAAAGTTTGTCACGTGCCGTCGTCTTGGCAGTTGTTTTTGAGCCGTGAAATCCAATTGTTCTGCAGCAGGAAGTAGGAGCGATGGAGCGAACCCGGCCCGGCTGACGAGGCCTTTATTATATTCTTAACGGAGCAATCACTTTCAAAATTGCTTCCAAGACACAGATTAGAGGAAATGAAGTTAGGCCTTCAGAGGCTAATGGTGGAAACACGTATGCTCCGTATTTGTTTCACTGCCGTACATCCAGCTGCTGTGAGCCGCCTGAGACCGGCCCTCATGGTCTGGAGATGCAGCGTGAGGTCCCTGATGTGGAAACTCAGGATTTACAACTTGTGAGACTTTGGATGCTAAATTCTAAAGAAGTTTAACTGAAGCTAATGATTCATACAACACACCTGATCACTAAAACAAATGCAGCGTGGCTCATGTTCTCTCTGCTTCTAGTCATGGTGCTGCTGTTTCCATAGACACTGATGCTGCAGTGAAGGATGAGCCCACAGTGAGGAACAAGGAGACAGAAGACAAAATGGCTTCGTAGCAGGATGGTTGTTGGCCTCGAGGGTAAAGATAGATAGATAGACCTACTACTATACTAAATAGGGTCATGGGGGGCGGAGCCTATCCCAGCTGACTCAGGGTGAAGGCAGGTTCACCTGGACAGGTAACCAGTCTATCACAGGGCTACACTTAGAGACAGACAACCAAGCACACTCACATTCACACCTACGGACAATTTACAATCACCAATTAACCTCAGCATGTTTCTGGACTGTGGGAGGAAGCCGGAGAACCCGGAGAGAACCCACGCTGCACGGGGAGAACATGGAGACTCCACGCAGGAAGATCCCGGGTGCCCCCACCGGGACGCCAACCGGCGACCTTCTAGCTGTGAGGCAACAGTGCTAACCACCGAGCTATCCTGCTCGTTGTCGATGAGATTAATCCGTTTAGCTGCAGCTCTGTGCACAATAACACCGACCCGTGTGGCTTTATTTGGGACACGTTGTCCAGCAGCTCATCAGTCACTAACATTGTCTGTCAGTCGTGAACAGTTAACGTTGGTTTTTAGCACTTTGTTCCTGTGAACTGCTGCAAGCTGCACAATGAGAGCAGTGAGAACAAACTAAAGCCATAAAGTTTTAACCCTTTACAGCCAGATCAATAAGTTGAAAGGTGTAGAAACGCTCCACAAAGCTCAGGGAGCTGCAGAGTCCGTTAATGTTTCACAGCCTTCACTCTGCATGTCGTTCCTCAGTGAAAATATAAATATTGATCCCGTCCTACCTTTAACGCTGTCTGGAGGAACCAAAAATGTACTGAATGTATAATGTTCTGCTGCAGGGTTCCTGGTCTGTTCCATGTTTTTGGGACTGACTGAGTCAAAGCTGAGCAACCACAGCAGAAAAACTCATGAGTAGGACTGCAGCCTTCATCCGTCTGACTGCTGGTGTTTGTCTTTGTTCTGTCTGCGTGCTGTGGATGTGCAGGCGAGACCAGGAGGCTCGTTTTGTTTGTTACGGGCACACGGTGGAGGCTCTTGGTCATTCACTGAACACAAGAATGCGAGTGAGAACCGAAATGAGCAGCTGACAGGGCGAGAACCAGGCGGGTGACGAAGCACCAAGTGTTTCTCACAGTTGCTCATGATGTGACGCTGCCCTGCAGAGTGAGAAGTCCTGGAAGCAAGGCAGAAAAAAGAGTAATGGACGAAATTATGTTGAACAAACCTCAAGAAATGCTTCAATAACAACAGCCCAACTAAAGCCGTCTTGTGGCCTGAGGGACGTTTTGTGAGCCTGGAGGTCCAAAGCAATAACTCTCATTCAGCTCCATGTTGGTTTCAACAGACCTGTTAAGTGAGAAATGCAGCAACGGCAGCACCGCTGAGGCTGAAGGACGGAGAAACTGATTTAACCCTGACAGCCGGTCCCTGCAGCTCAGCCTCAAGTGTTTCTGACTCCTACGTGTTGAATGCAGGTCAGAGATCTGCTGCTCTGCTGTTCCCCAAAGGCTCATGTAGACATCAGGAAACTGTTGCAGCCTGAGAGGCTTCTGATGAAGGGGAGGACTTTCTCTGATTGGGCTGCGTTTTGAGCTTCTGTCCGTCCGTCCAGCAGTTTGGTCCACGCTGATGTATAAACACAGTGTAATGAGATATAAGCTCTAACATGTTCATTCACGGTCTGTGGTGGGGACTGACTGGTTATTGGCTCTTTTTCCAGTCATCTGTGTTGTGATTCTTTGTTAACCAGTGACTGATGAATGCGCTGTCTGACTGGATGCACGTCTCAGGAAAAGCTCCTCCATCCTGATACGGGTTGAAAAGCTCCCTTTTATTAAACACGTGGTTTTAATTTTACAGCAAATTTATATCAAATATCAGTTATGGGGTTTTGACCCTAAAAGAAAAACAGGCCTCCTGAGCAGTTCCTCAGGATGTCATCTGCAGGTCTGAGTCTCAACACACGGCTCATGCATCATCATCCAATCACAACTGGAGTTTGTGTAATGCCTGCAAAACATCTGTAGTTTGTGTTCAGAGCTGATTAGCTAGTGTTAGCCCACTAATGTAGGATTTTCATGTAGCTGCTGTACCTCAGACTGTGGAGTCCACAGCTGGAGATCTGGTTTTCTTTATTCTCAGGTACTCATGTTCATTCTTCAAATAACTTCCTCGTAAAACCAATGCAAATGAAATTAGTGGGTCGGCGTTGCTGGAAAATGTTCTAGCTTTACTAATAGACGTAAGAAGACCTCCGACATGGGCCACGTTTTATTCTTTTACTGTGAAATGATGAATTTTGCTCATGCAGCCTCTGAATCAAATCTATATTTCCATGGACAGACACCAGAACACACACCCAGAAACATGAATAGAGACGTTTCTGTGATAAACTGGTGCATTAAAGTCGCAGGATTGCAAGAAATGAAGTGTTTAATGTGTAAAGTATCCAGGGGAGGACCTGTAAACCCTGTAATGTGTCTCCCTCAGTGTTGAACCAGAACCTACAGCCACAGACGGGTCTTCTTCCTGCTGCTGGTGACCATCTGATCAACACAAATGACTCGGATGTTAAGTAGATGAAAGCCTGATGAGCAAATGTGGATTAACAGTTGGATTTGTAGTTTTGTTCTCAGTTTTTGTCGTGATGGTGAATTTCTTTTGGTGCTGGAATCTAACCAGCTGGCTGTCGACCAGAAGTATTCACACAGTTATCTGCTGCAGGTAGACTCACTAGACTTCTGTCCTGTGTTCAGAGTCAGAGGGAATCTCAGGGAGCCTCCAGTTTGAATGTCTTCCGTCTTCCTGGGTTTTGCTTTCAGCCGACTCTCCCTCGGCTCGTTCTTAGAGACTGAGCCGTCCCAGCGGACCTGTGGGTCGGTGACGTTGGCTCGGCAGCGCTGTGAGTCTGTTGAACCCCCCGAGGCTGCTCAGCACAGGAAGCTTTCAGAGCTCTCCTCCCTCCTCTCTTGTTTTCTTTCCTTTTGACTCTCCTACAAACAGGCTGAGTGTTTCTAATGAGCGGGAGCAACGCTAACAAGCTCAGCCTGGCACCGACCCGGTGGAATCTAACGCTGCCCCTCCATTGGCCTGATGTATTAATTACATGGCTCGTTGATTTATTGATCGCTGCACCGCCAAGGAATCCGATGGCTCCTCAGACGGTGTGGTGGTAGAACCCAGAGCACCGGGGGCAGGTTCTTACCAGGGTTTCATTTGTAGATGCTGACAGTTATTAAACACGAGCAGGTGAAGTGGTTTCGCCTCCAGCGTCATCCCGACAGGACAGAAGATGTTTGCTTTTCATTCCACAGCATAACAACATGAACGTGTGTTTATCTCTCCTCAACACGGTTGTTAATGATTACAGGTCTCGGGTGATGTTCTGTAGACATTCATTTATTGTGTGTACGACAGCTTCACTGACGGCCTGAGGAGGAATCAGATTAGTCAGATACGTCCTCGTCCTGTCTCAGAAAACATCAGCATTATTTGTCTTTAATTTCTCCAGTAAGCAGCAACAGGGTGACACTGGAGAGAAATAAAATTCACTTTTACATTTATAAATATCACTTCTGAGCTCCAATGCAACGGCAGTGAATAAAATCTTTACTTGAAAAGGGTTCGTCTGCATTAATCATAGCTGGAATACATTTAAATGTACCCAAGTTCTAGAAAAATGTTGACTTTTCTCTCTTTAAAAATGGCTCTAAGTGATTAATCAACTCTCAGAATAGTCAGAAGCCTGATGATGAACCTAACAGCTGATAAATACTCTAAAGTCCATCAATCATTGGACCTAGTTTGACCGTAAACAGGAACTTTGGATGCATAAACAGACTGAAGCAGTGAGCAGGAGAGCAGACGTCTGACTGAGAGGGTCTCCGGCTCAAGTCTGTAGCTGGACCAGAGCAACCAGAGGACCACTCAGAAGAAGTGGATGTGAGCCTCCATCACTGAAGCCAAGCTGTTGGTGAGGCCGGTGGACCAGGAGAGGGCAGGACGGCTTTAAACTCTGATCGTTGGAGCTTCTGGGGCTCTGCAGATACACCTTCATGTAAAGTAATAAATACAGACGAGTAAGTCTTTATCTGAGAATGAAGATCCTCTATTTATTATTCATAATCCCTGTGAGGGATCATTAGTGTACTCTCTGACAGCGATAACGTCTCCTGTGGGCACCAATCAGGGCAAATCATAAATCCAATAAAGGAAAGCTAAGTTGTCCTCGTGCGTCTGTAGAGGAAGGTTCTGATGGTCGGTAAGTGCTGCTGAGCATTCGTAATGAAATGGTTCTGCAGCTGCTTGCAGCCACATTGTTCTGCATTAGTTTAGATGTTGGTCTACTGAGGCTGAGCTGTAAATATGAATGATATGAAATACTGGGCGGTGCAGCGGCTGCTCAGCTGACAGCGAGGAAGAAGCAGAGAGCTGAACAGAAGAGGACGAGAGTTTATAGAGCTGTGAAGATGTTTTATCTGTAGTTGTACTTTGTTGTTCCAGTGAGTTTTATTTGCTGTTCCGACTGCACAGTGAAGCTGTAGAGCGAACAGAGAGACTGAACGTGAAGTCGTTTCCTTTTTTACGTGGATGAAGAGCAAACAGGAGAGCTGAGGCCTTCTGACGTGGCTCTGCGCTGCGTTCAGCCACTGTTTGTAGTCCTGCTGGGTTCTGTCGGGTCCCCCGGGCTGAGCGGTTCTGTCGGGTCCCCCGGGCTGAGCGGTTTCTTCCTCCGCCCCGCTGAGCTGCTGCTGCTCTCTTTGAAGACGCTGTGGAAAGCTACCAAAGCGACTTCAGTGCAGGCGGCAGCTGCAGTCCAACCCCAGAGACGTCCTCTCTGCGGGCGCCTGGTCGCTGCTCGGCCTCCTGAACGCTGCTGCAGACCAACAGTACCAGTCTGCAGACAGTGTGCATGTTCAGCATGTTCAGCTGGCAGGAACAACTGGTAGCTCTCTGTTTTATAGGTTTAGGCCGATATGTGGAAAGTGGGTTGCACTGAAGTTTATTTCTCTTCATTTGTCTGATTTTGAAGAGTAACTTATCAGAGAAGGGATTTCCGCCCTCTCTGTGTGGAAGCTTCCTGCTTCGCTGTGGTTGGGTCTGGAGTGGCTGGACAGACTGTCCTGGGTGGTGTTTCTGTTTTGGCTTTTTACCGATTAACGGTACATTTCTGAGTATTGATAGATGAAATCAGCCTCCTCTGTCTGTCCGTCGTCACTCTGTGGTCTCAGAAATGTCTTTTAAGCAGAAACTGCAAAAACTGAAACGGAAACACAAGCCGTGGCCACAAATCAGGAAATCAGCTCCTCTCACAGCGGCTAAGGCTACGCTAACGGTTAGAAGGACGCCATGACAGTACCCTGAGACAGAGTTCAGGTTGTTTAGGCCTCCGTGGACAAACGGACCAACCTGAGTCAGTCCCACAACCAGAGCAGAGCGTCCTGATGTGATCACTCCTGTTTGTTTTACTTATTCAGTCACCTTTATTAACAAGAAGCCTCGTTATGAATGACAGCTTCTATCACATGCTGTTAAAACGTTAGGTTTAATGTATATCGGCCACCATGTTGAGCACCGCTAATCAGCATCGGTATCGGTGCTGGGAAACCCATACCGGTCCATCCCTGGTAGACGTGAATCATCTCCAACTGCGCTGGAGTCGACCTGTACGTCACAGCAGCACCTTCATCATTAAACCAGCAGAGAGCAAAAACTAGGTTCTCCAGACGTCTTCACTCAAGTTGTTTGTGTTTTACCTTGTTAACACGTGTCATGTGCTGGAGGACACGTCATGACAGAACCAGGCAGTCAGCTCCATGGCTGAGGGTTTCCACTGATGACAGATTCAGACTCTTCAGGTTTCACACATCACACACCTGAAGAACAAATCCTGTCAGCTTGCAGGCTGGGACCTTATCACTGGTCTTCAGAGCAGCGTTCAGTCAGAGAGGCCGGCGAGCTGGTGTGGAGGTCCATCTGTCATTTTCAAACAGGAAGAGATTCATTTCAAGAAAAGATGAGTTTTTAGGGGATGAATTAATCCTACTGATGGAGTTTGAGTTAGTTTTTGAGGATTTGGCAACTTACAGAGAGTCAAAGAAATCTGACATCAACTACTTCTTATCCCTGTTTACGCATGTGGTGCTGAAACCCATAAAAACCTGCTCAGGCTCAGAGGTGAGTCATTCTTACATCAGAAAGTTTCTCAGTTATTTGGTGATTTGGCAGAACTTGGGTTGCATTTTATTCAGATAATGTTCTTGTGCAGCTGTTTGTGTTTAAAGAACAGAAGATGGAAGATGGAATATCAGTTTATAGTTTCAGTGTATTTGTTAAAGTTAAAATTCACAGCATGCTCCCTGCAGCGCACATGCTAACGATGTCGTTTGTTTCCAGTCTGTCCTCATCAGCAGCACAAACCAGCATCACAGTGACACAAACGTCTGTTTCTTCTGCATCAGCAGGAACAGCACAGGACCAGGTTTCTTCCATACGTCTAAGGAAGTGAATATTTCTACCTTCAATAATGTGAGTCACACAGGCGTGACAGACTTCACCGCAGAATGATAACGATGTGTTCTGACTGAGCAGAAGTACGTGTACCTGGTGTCGGACAGGCTGTGATGGTGGCTGTCCTCAGTGGGAGCATGAATCTCACCCCAGCAGTGGCACTACTTCGGTGTACAGTGACCTTTGCGGCGCCACATCGCAGCTCTGCTTGTTAATTACGCGGCTCTGTGTCGCAGCGTGCTCCGTTATGTGCTGCCTCTGTGGCGCGCCGCTGGAAATGCCACGCTGTGATTTGTGCAGAGCTGCAGAGAGCCGAGAGATAAATGCTGCTCCGTTAACACCGGAGCTCCTGCACTCAGATGTCAGCTCCTTAAAGCTGTCATGTCCTTTTTTTTCTGCAGCTATTAGTGCTGAGCCAGATAACGTGTCCTGCAAATGTCAACGCGCTGTGAATGCCCGTGCTCCGTGGTGTATCCGTATTAATTACCTTTAATCTGGACTGTTAGAAATGTGCTCATAATGGGTGTTTCTTCCTGACGGGCGGTACGGTGCCGGGGTGGTGACTCATGCTAACTCTGTTCTCTCTTCTCCTCAGACTCTGGCCGCCGTCCAGCAGCAGCGAGCAGGGAGCTGTCCACGGTGCTGAGTCCAGCAGCCAGCAGAGATCCCCATCACACACTCATGTGCTCGGGCCGCTCCTGATACTTTCTATTCCTCGCAGCAACTGACCACCACCTCCACACATTCAAGATGGATGACGACGGGCGCTACAGAGACGGCCGCTCAGACTTCATCCGCGGCGCCAAGGACATTGCCAAAGTTGCCAAGAAGCAGGTCGGCAAGAAGGTGGGGCGCGGCATGGACAAGATGACGGACGAGTACACCAAGCGCTCCTACAAGCGCTTCGAGGAGGAAGACGACGAGGACGACTATGCCGGCGTGCCGGGCAACGACGGCGGATATTATCGCAACGACAGCCGGGCCAACGACGACGAAGGCCACAGCGACTCCACCGAAGGACACGACGAGGACGACGAGATCTACGAAGGCGAGTACCAGGGCATCCCCAGGGCAGACTCGGGCAAGCCCGGCAGCATGGACGGAGTGACGGCCACCCAGGCGCAGCAGTTCAGGGATCTGTCGGCCTTCGAGGGCGAGAGGAGGAAAGACCAGGAGGAGCTGGCCCAGCAGTACGAGACCATCCTGCAGGAGTGTGGCCACGGCAAGTTCCAGTGGACGCTCTACTTTGTCCTGGGCCTGGCGCTGATGGCGGACGGCGTGGAGATCTTTGTGGTCGGCTTCGTGCTGCCCAGTGCGGAGAAGGACATGTGTCTATCCGAGCCCAACAAAGGCATGCTGGGTAAGATGTCCACACTTCACTCTTTTGCTTCCAGATAGAAGACAAACAAACAAACTGCTGGATGACACCTCAGTACCAGCAGCCTCTCATCTCCTCTGTTTGTTCTCATCTCACTGCCTCCTTTGGCACTTTATGCCACCACTTCACATTTTATCTCTGTCTTATCTTAGCCCCTACCTTTGCAGTTTATCCCCCGGTAATTGCTTTTCTACAGCTTTGCTGGCAGTGGAACTACAGCTATTTAAGATTCAACTGCCCGTGCAGCCTCTGAACGGCAGCAGAATGTTAAATCGAACCAGCAGCCAGTCCAAACGCAGCCTTCTCTGCTTCAGTGCAGCTGCTTTCTAACCAGATAGTGTGTGAATGTGGAGGTGATTGGATTCTTATTTCTTTATTGTGTACTCCTCTTGCTGTTTGTCTTCCTCCTGCTCCTCCTGCTCCTCCTGTGGAGGGAAACTGACCGTCGTGTTGCGTAACTGTCAGGGGGTGGGACGCATCAGGCAGCAAGGGAACAGCTCTCCAAGATGTTTGTGAAAAAAATAGGCATCTGAGGATGTGAGTAACTTTGAGAAGGACCAGACTGTGATGGCTAGATGACTGGGTCAGAACATCTCCAGAACAGCGGGCCTTGTGGTGTGTCTGGGTGTGCAGTGGTTAGCAGAGAACAGGAGAGGTCCAGTGAGCCGGGGACTGATCATGGGTTCACAGAGGAGCTGCTGGAGGACAAACTGCTGAAGACCTCCTGTGATAGAAGGATGAATGAAGCTGCAGAGTGTCCCTGTCCACCGACAGAAGCATCGGGTGCATGAGCTCCAGAACAGGACCATGGAGCCGTGGAGGAGGGCGGCCCGGTCTGATGAATCACGCTTTCTTTCACATCATATTTTACAGATATTTTACAGATTTTCCATGTTTTGTTAAATTACAGACAACGCCTTGCAAAATCACAGAATCAAAGCAGAACAGGCCAAAACCAAACTGGTGTCCACGTCAAAAACAAACAGTCACTTATTCATTTCACTGTTACACTGTTTAACTGATGATAAATCAGCTAAATTATCACTGCTTTAGGGTTATTTCCATTATGTTTACCATTCATACAGCTCTTTGAGCATTATCTTACTGTTCCTCTTCATCTTTAACCCTTTCTGCCATATTTTCCTGATTTGTTTTGACAGAACGTTTTCTGTGTGTTTTTTTAACAGTGTACTTAGACACTGTTGTAGTTCAGCCTTCATGGCAGCAGCACTCCCTGATGGCCTCCTTCAGCAGGATCATGCTCATCACCAGAGTTCACGCTGTTGACTCGGCCTCCACATCCTTTAGCTCTCAGTCTGACTGAGCGTCTGCAGGATGCGCTGGAGAAACAATACGATCCAACCTCACAGTTTTTCCAGGACTTAAAGAATCTGCTGCTAACGTGTTAGCGCCTGAAACCACAGGATGGAGGTGTGAGGAGTCCAGGCCTGTTTTGGCATCATCAGGAGAAGCTGTGTAACTCTAGGCAGATGGTTTTAATGTTGTGGCTGATCCATGTCTGCAGCCTCACTGACACTGTGTGTGTTGTTGTGTGTGTACAGTGTGGGGGGGAATGAACTTGCGATAATTTCCTATCCTGAGGGCTAATGTTCAATCAGTCCAAACCTACCTCACCATCTGTCATTGGCTGCAGAGCAAGGACACAGTGATGGAGGGCCAGAGGGATCCTGAGGATAACCATCTCTAATGCACTCTGCACTTTACACACACAACTACAGTCCTGCTCACCGTTAGAGCACCAACGACATTTAAATACAAAATGTTGAATATTTGCTGGAAAAGTGAACCTAGTGAAGCAGCTTTGGTCTGCAGACACCTCGTGTTTGATACAGAACAGCAAATGATAAAACAAGAAAAGCAGGCAGGGACGGTTGAAGAGGACCGAATGGAGCGATGAGTCCTCATCACAAGCCCCGTTACAAGTCTGTGGCATGAGCCGAAATCTGCCACTGGTCCAAGGAGTCCTGCAAATGTTCAAGGGCTTGAACACATCGGAAAGTAAGTGTGGGAGAAAATACCAGCTGAGAAGAAGCTTATAGAGGGCTCCAGGAACCGTCTGGAGGCGTCGACGCTGCCACAGGCTGCAACCAGATACTAGGCAGAGGTGCCTTTGAAAAATGATATTTTATGTTAAATTACTTTGGACATCCAGTTAATAAATTGTGATCGTATGGATTTGGTACATTTCCATTTATTTCTGTAGACGTTGTCCAGGTTCTGGTGCCCATAGCGGTGACCAGGACTGGAACATAGAGAGCATCTGTTTTAATCAGACGTCTGGAGAGATGATCTGTAGATGCTCTTAAATACAGTCACATTGAAAGAACAGCAGATTCAGGCCTGTAGGAACACGGACCCAAGGAGATAAAGTTGTGCAACAAATCCTCACATTAGCGGCGTAAACTTCACAAGATCTCCTCTCCAGTGTTCAGCTGCATTATTTTAGCGGTGCTGGTTGGACGCTTACGTAACCTTGTGCCTGTTCAGCGGCGCTGCTGCCACGCCAATGACGCCGTTTCCCTGCAGGAGGGGCGCCTGCTATCGACTGTCTGGGCTCTTTGTAAATGAGCTTCATGGGTTCGGCACCGAGAGGAAAACTGTTGAACATCACTTTTGCTGACGCTGGCGTCTATAAACCGATCAGCTGGTGACATCAGTGCAGATGTTTCTCACAGCTCGTGCTGCAGAAAGTTTCAGTTCAGTCTTTAGGTCTGGGAGCTGCTCGGGGACAAGATGTTCTCTCAGCTCCGTCGTAGCTGTCTGCTGGTCACAGAGCTGCAGTGCTTTTTTCTATTTTCCGTCTCAGGCTTCTGCAACAAACAAGCATGTTGAACAGACAGGCTGCTGCTGCTGGGCAGTAATATTCCCTCTATGTGGTCAAACAGAGGCTCATACATACACAGAGCAGCAGGGACGCTCACTCACAGCCACGCTTTGCTTCTGTCCAGGCCTTCACTTGGTTATTAGGTTGTTTGGGCTTTTTCAGTCGGTCCACTCACACAGAGAAATATAAAGCATGCAGCGTCCTCTGGTTCACAGATACTGATCAGCCCTCATGCTGCCCAAGCAGCTCTGGACCATCAGGCTGCGAACACAGGAGCTCTGGGCCGTCCGTTGGTGTCTGGCTCTGGGATGTGGCTCCTGAGTGTCCTGTGCGCTGCAAGGTGGGCCTCCTTCGATCAGGCTCGGTGCTGGATCTGAATCTGGTGGAGGCAACATCTTGGGGTCTTTGCCATTCTTCTAGAGCCCCTTCCGATGAGGCACGTTGTCCTGAAGGGGGAGGCCACTGCCATGGAGGGGACATGTCAGGACCCACGGTGTCCCAGCAGAACATCAGATGGTCACCAGATAAACGGTGGTATTCACTTCCACCTGTCAGGGCTTTAATGTTGTAGCAGATCAGTGTACGAGTCATATTCTTGACCTGCATGTATTCAAAAAGGGTTCACAGTGTAGTTACTGCAACGTTTGATTGGAAGTCGGGTCAAGCTGGAGCTGCCGTTCCCTTCCAGAGTTGACAGAGTGAATGTTAAAGTCCATTAAGGTTTGCTCCTAAAGCTGCCTCAGTCGATGTCACAGAGCGATGTCGTGGCTCTGGTGGCTGTGTGATGTGAAATAGGCAGTAATGGGAAGTAATGAGCCACATTTACTCCAGTACTGAACCTCACTACAGCTTAGAGGGACTTCATTACATCACAGAGGGAAATACTTTCTACTCCACCTGTACATATTTTATTTAATGTCAGGCTCCAGAGTTCACCTCCCACCACTACAGCTCTTCTCTCACAGTGATGAACCCTCTGGGATTCGTCACCTCCTCGCTTTAGACCATTAGCATGTTAGCATTTTAAGCTCGTGGTTTTCTAGCTTGCAGCTTTCTGGTTCGCTCTGGCTGCTGCTCACACAGCGTTGCTTTTGGCCACAGTTGGCAGCAGCGTTCAATGGAAAAGCTCCGACAAACACACAACATACCAGCCCTGCATCAAGCCGCAGACACAATCAGCAACGTGTGGTGAACACACAGCTGAACATTCAGCAGCTGAAGGCTCCGATTCCCAGACGTGGATCCAGACGAGTCCAGGCGAGAAAATGGAGATCTTTCTTTTAGTCTCGATCAAGGGTTAATCCAGGTCAGGGAAAGTGGCTGAAAGAGTCACAAGCTAAACAGAGCACTTAAAGAAATGTAGTAATAAACACATGTTCACCCCGACAGCTCAGTTTGTTCATATGAAGCTGCTGATTGGCCGCATCTCAGGTGTTCATCTGCCAAAAATCCCATAATGTATGGAATCATGGAATTCATGTTTTCAGTATAAGAAAGTGACGAGGATCTAAATAAAAGGAACGAAATTAGGAAAGAATGAGGTACAAAATGATTCGAGAAAGGATGAAAAAAGTCAGGACGGGAGGTTGTAAACAAAGGAGGAAACCTGGAAGAACAATAACACGACGTCGTGAGAGGAGTAAATCCAGGAAGCACACAGAGAAAGAATGATTATTTTAATCTTATGCTGTGTTTTTCCAGATCTTTTTCAGAGCATTAAAACTCTCCAGTGAAGTGGATGAAAAGTAGAAAGCCTTACACCGAGGTAATAGTCAAGTACTCGAGTAAAGATGGTGAATTAGCCTCCAGGCGTGCTCGCCATCGCTCCCTCCCCTCCTGTGCCATGCCGGGGCCGGGGGAGGTGGGGGAGACTGGCCTCAATTCCCTCCCCTCTCGCTGTTACGCAACATGCCTGACTCATGCTAGAGAGCCTCTGCATCCCATGATTCCTTGTGTCCTCTGCCTCAACCCCCACCTCTCAGCGAAGCAGCGACTCCAACCTGACGCGCTGTAGTGGAATCACGCATCGTGAGCATCTCCAGCGCGGTGGGAGAGAGTCTGCACGTGCATGAGCTGTGAATCGCCTGCAGAATATCCAGTAGCTGCTAAATATCGAGTCACCGCCGTCCCCAAACAGCCAGCCTCCTTTTCTCTTTGTCTTTACATGATTATGGATCCTGCGCCATGTTTCCAGTAACTAAGTGAATTAAAAGCAGAGAAGCCGGAGCGCCGCCTGGTGCAGCGCTGTCGCTCCGTGAGCCGGATGAGTCGCTCTGACATGCAGCAGAAGCACAGGGTTTGTCATTGGTGTGCCCTTGTTGTGGAGCTGCAGAGGTTGCAGCTGCAGTGGTTGGTTTGTCAGAATGGGAAGGAGAAGCTGAGGTTTGTTGCTTTCAGCAGCCTCTACCACGCTGGAAGGAGGTTTCTGGAAAAGTGCTGGATAAGCACAAGTCCTTTTATTGTCAGGGAGCTCTCACACTGCTGCTGTACTTCTGGTAAATACGTTCTGGAAGAGGAGGTTCCAGCTGCAGCTTGTAGATCTAATTATCACAACCACTAGTCTGAGTTCTGAAAGATGCTGCACAGGGTTCCTGAGGCTAAAGGAAACCTTTGTGTGCTGTAATGTCTCCGTGGCATTTCAATGAACATGGACTCAGTAGCTGAAATCAAGGACGAGGGAAGACGGAGGGGATGAGGGGAGGATGGGAGGACTACCTGGAGGAGACGGAGGGGATAAGGGGGGGATGGGAGGACTACCTGGAGGAGACAGAGGGGAGGATGGGAGGATGGGAGGACTACCTGGAGGAGATGGAGGGGATGAGGGGAGGATGGGAGGACTACCTGGAGGAGACAGAGGGGATGAGGGGAGGATGGGAGGACTACCTGGAGGAGACGGAGGGGATGAGGGCAGCCTGGACAGCGTCTGGACCTGATGCTCTGGACGTTGTTGCTCTCTCACATGCAGCAGAATTTTGTCAGACACATGTTCATGATGAGAAAGATACTTGCTGCAGAAATGTTTGAAGATGGTGAGCGAGACCTTGGACTCGATGAAGACTGTTGGTGTTGATATTAAGACTCTGTCAGACATTTTCATGGACGCTAAACGCCCACCTTTTAGGGGATTTGCTGCTGCTTTCATCCAGCAAACCCACAGTAACAAAGGCTGTTGGTAGAGGCAGTCCTACATGATCTGCATCGAACTAGCGCCCTCACAGCAGATGCTTTATGACACTAGACAAGCGGCTGACCTTTCATACAACACTGGAAGCAGCAGGAACAGTTCGGGGGGTTGCAGTGAGTGGTGCCACGTCGCCGACGCTGCAGGCAGACAACCAAACAGCTTGTTTCATGGTTCTTCTTGGTCAAGGTGTTTGGATCATCTGCTGCGGTTTTGGGTGTCGGAGCAAAAAACCTGCATCACAGCTTTACTGTCAGACCTGCAGCATCCATGAGCTGACACAGTTAGCAGTGAGGAGGATGATGGCTGAGCGGCAGAGACAGCCGATGAGGAACTGCATCGTCCTGCAGTGCTGCAGAGTTTCTACCCCCGGCTCATTCAGAAAGCCCTGTTCGCTGTGGCAGAAAGAGGAAACCAGCTATTAATAGTGGCCCCCTGCCCTGCCCCCCCTCTCTCTCTCACACACACACACACACACACACACACTCACACACACACACACACATACATACATACACTAGCCTGGAGCCTTTGGGAGCTCTGTGACGGCGCTGACTGGCCATCGTCCTCCCCTCCCCTTCCTCTCTGGGTTTTATTCTCTCTCTCCTCCATGCTCTCCATCTCTTCCTCTCT
>NW_007577953.1:226791-239698 GCF_000690725.1 Stegastes partitus
TGCTGAGATGCTGCTTCTCCTCCTTCTCACCCGTTCACACTTCGTCCTGCTCTTATTCTGTGCAGCTCTTTTTATTTTGTCTCTGGATATGGATTATGAATTTAAAATAGCAGTTATTTGTCCTTTTGCACATCTCCTCCAGCCTACTGCCAGCTGTAGTGTGTCTGAATACGTACAGGGGCATAAAACAGAACGTACAACCAACAAAAGAGTGATTTATCTGAACAGAATACATGATTTAACGACGTCTGTGGAGCTATAGGACATGACGGAGTGCTGGTGGCTCGCTACAGCTGGATGGTTTAAAATGCAAAGGTTCAACAGCAGAATCGTGGCAGGCAGGACGTTGTGGCCTCGAATCTCCTCGCTGCTGTTTTTATTAAACTATAAGCAGAAACACTGACGTTAGAATCAGGCAGCAAAAACCTTTAATAATAGAGACTGATGTGATGTTCAAAGAAAAAATAATAATGGACAATATCTACAGATGAATATTTGTGCTGGACGTTAACACAGTAAAGCCATTTCACACATTTTGAGAGAACAAAATAATATTTATAAAAATACAGACTTGATGTGAACATTATCAGTTGTGTACAGTTTTTTGTTTTTTTTACAATTAGCTCGTAAATTAAAACAGTTTTTCTATGATTTCACTGGTTACTGTTTGTAATTTACCAAAACAGAGTGAGTCTATAAAATATCAGTAAATTATTGATAAAAAACAACATTTTTGGTTTCTCCGGTGCCTACAGTCGTACCATCGTGTACTTCTGGTCAAAGCACCGTCACTCCCATGAGGCGTCAGTGTGCTGCCTTCTCTCCCTCCCATAATTCCCGGCTTGCAGAGCACGTTCTGCTGCAGTCCCTGTAGGTGGTGACCCCATTTGGTCTCAAGAGGCTGCAATCAGAACCACCGTTACAAGAATCCCTCACCAGCTTCCCACCAGGCGGCGCTGCTGCTGCTGACTCAGAGTTCTCCTCCGAGGAGCAGCTTCAGCTGGAACACTTTTAATAACAGATTTTTCCCCTCCGCCCACTTGGAGGTAGTGGGAGCTGGGTGGAGATGAGTTCAAGATGCTGCTACGCTACAGCACAGCAGCACCGTGGACGGACCAGAACCCAGATCGTAGCGTCTCATCTGTGAGCTACAGCAGCACCGTGGACAATCTGTAAAACATTTACTGTAGATGTATGAACACACACTCGCTCTTCTACAGAAACAGCTCGTATGTTCTTTACTCCTCATCATTAATAACTTTTCTGTTTTTTCTCGTCACTGCGCCGCCTTGTGGACCAATCACTGCTCAGACTGCACAAACCCGCCACAGATACAATCTGACACATCATCAGCTTTTCATCAACAGCTGATCAACTGTGTTTTGGAAAATAGTTGCTCCTGTTGACATCCAGCACACATGGAGCAACGCTGTCCTTCATTCAGAGTTCTGTTTTGGCCCATTTGGGCACATGTACGGCCAGTATCAGCCCTCTTGTAGCTCAGGTTCTGGTCTACGCCGCCTCCTGGATGATGCTGCTAATGTTCCTGTGTGCTCCCCAGCCAGCGTTTCTCCTGTATGTTTGTGGACCTGCAGTGCAGCACATAGCGGTGGGAAGGACCTTCCCTGAAGCACTGTGCATGAGTGTTTTCCTTTTAATGAAATATATCAGTGTTCTGCTCCACCACATTCATCTGGCGGCTGTTTTAAGACGAGGGTTTCACACAGTGGCTGCAACACGTAGCTGAAGACTGAACCGGCGGTTTCCGACGTTTTTGGCTTCTTGGGCTCACGTTTCAGAGGTCGGGGAGATGTTTCCCGCTCACAGACATGTTCAAATGATCCAATAACTAAACAAAAATCAAATGTTAGATACAAATTGAAAACAGATTTTTTATTCTTTTTTCCTCTTCCACTGATCATGTTTGGAGCCCTCAGGTGTTTGACACACTGATGTCTCACTGTTGGTGATCTGTTGTCTTACAGTACATCAGACTGACCAGACTTGTACTTTAACGTTCTTCCTGTCGCTGCAGTTTGCTGCTTCTTCTTTATGTCGGAGGATTTTTCATGCAGTACTTTTACATGTAATTGAGTATTTTTACATGATTGTATTGGTACTTTAGCTTCAGTAAAGGATCTGCTGGTAACTGAGAACAGCTCCGTGCTGTGACCCGTTGGAGCAGTGATAGTGGTACCGGCTGTAAATCCACTGACCCGATAGACAGCACACATTCTCCCATTTTAAATATAAGAGTATTGCATTTTATGTATGTATAAGAAATGTGTGAAAATCAGAATTGTGGTAAACTTGGCATTTATCTTTGGGGATTTGTTGAAAGGTTTTATTGAACGACGGGACAAACTGCAAAGCTCTGAAATGCTGATGACAGCGAGGTGTGGCTCTCTGTCCAGCCTCGTCTTGATGTTAGATCAGTTATTTTGTCCTTCAGGTGAACGAGATAATTCAGAACGTGAACTATCGTCGAGGCGAGCGCAGCTGCTGATGCACTGCAGCCACAGACAGACCAACCCGAGGCGGCCGCCGGCGATGACAGCAGCAGAGATAATGATCCAGTGAGTGGTGAGGGGGCGACGGGTCGGCTCAGCAGGACTCTCCAGCCGGAGCTTTAAGAAGAGATGCTGACTGTAGAACTGGTCGCTTGTCTCTCTGTCTGTTCCTCGTCTACCTTCATGCTGCTGCATTGCGGCTCCTGAGCCCAGTCACCACCGTGGCTCTGTGAGATCTGTGTTGTCAGGAGAAGCAGTTCTCTGCCCTGCCTCAGTGGAAACACACACACACACACATATATAAGTACTTCTATACCTGTGCTCATGGAAACACAGACTGTATGTGCTCAGAGGATCCGTGTAATCAATCAAACAAGAAGGTTAAAGTCACCTTCTTCCCATTTCAGCGCTGCAGTGTTTACTCCCCAAATACACAGACGGAGGCAGTGAGTCACACACACACCTTCATCAGTGCTTCAGAGGTCTTTCATCTACAGGAAAAGGGCATCCCTCCTCATGTGACTGCAGTCAGGAGCCTCTCTGCTAGCCCTAACCCTGGCTGTTCTGCCTCGGTGCTGTGAGCCCAGTGAAACATCGTCTCAGCAGTTTGCTGGTTCGGCTGTGTGATGGATCATCGTAGCTGATCCAACAGATCCGTTTAAAGCCAACGTGGGCTGCTTCCTCTGTTTTCCCGCCTAATTGATCCCACAATGCCTCATCTGTCTGGCTCCTGCACCACTTACCAACATAAAGCCAGGCCCGAGGTCGTTTTTATTTTATCGTTTGCAGACAGACAATCCTACACGTGGCGCTGTGTGGAGTCGGGTTTGGGCCTTCATTACTGCTGCTGGACTCAGTGTGCTGTCAGCTCGTTGTTACAGCAAAATGAAGAGTGAATGATGAAGCTCCGTCCTGGGCAGCCCTCTCTAAACGGGTTGATCATTCTGTGGTCCTGCTCAGATCAATGCATGCAATGAGATTTTAGCCAAAATAATGAAAAGGTTGAGAATTTAAAACTGAAATATTTGTAATCAGTTTGTTTCTTAGGGTGGCAGCAGGTGTCTCGGTGGTTAGCACCGTGGCCTCACAGCTAGAAGGTCACCGGTTGGCGTCCCAGTGAGGACACCCGGGATCTTTCTGCGTGGAGTCTCCATGTTCTCCCCGTGCAGCGTGGGTTCTCTCCGGGTTCTCCGGCTTCCTCCCACAGTCCACAAACATGCTGAGGTTAATTGGTGATTGTAAATTGTCCGTAGGTGTGAATGTGAGTGTGCTTGGTTGTCTGTCTCTAAGTGTAGCCCTGTGATAGACTGGTTACCTGTCCAGGTGAACCTGCCTTCACCCTGAGTCAGCTGGGATAGACTCCGCCCCCCATGACCCTGGTGAGGATGAAGGTGTAGAGATGATGGATGGATGGATGTTTCCTGGGTGTTCACACAGTGTTGAGCAATAACAGACAAATGTGTAGATTTTCTTCAGACTCGTGGTCTCTACTGACCCGTCATGCCTTCTGTCTCGTGGAGTCTGAGCGAGGAACAACTCTGCACACCCGTCGTCTGACACTCAGGTGGAGGCTGAGGATATCATCACCATCACCCACAGCTCAAACTACAAGAGACTGTGCTTTAGTTCCTCCAGGCTCCTCCGAGGTCCGTCCGTTAGTCGTCCATCATCACTGTGTTGACGGCCAGAAGTTCAGCATTATTTAGGTTGACTTAAGGCCTTGGTCTCCATTGGATTATAGGAATTCAACCAATGCAGAGGCCATGGAGAGATGCTTGCATGCAGTCCTCCAGCAAGCCGATCGAGGTATGAAGCAGTGCAGAGGTCGACCACTGATTGGTCCTGTGGTGAACGATGCTGACTCAGCAGGACTCTACGATCACGGCTGTGTTTCTGCAGCATCAACAGTGTGCTCATGCACGAGCAGGACGGTCACTCTGGCACATGCTAACGAGCTAAATATCACAAATCTACCTCCAGGATCAGAGACGTTTAAATGTCTTATTGGCAAGAATTGATTTGAAATCAACTCTATTGACTGAGTTTAATGAGCCATCAGACAGTGGAGTGTGTTGGTCTTCTGAGCAGAGGGTGGATGTACCAGAGCTTCATGCTGGACATAAACAACATACCATCGATGGAAGGTCTTTTTTTTTTACCTTAAAGTGATCACGAGCTCCAAACGCTGCTCCAACACTCAGGCTCTGTGCTCTGGCCTCCTTTGTCCTCCTTATTCATTCAGAGCGATCTCACCAATAACTCGTGTCGCTGGAGGCTCGGGAAGCGCGAAAACTGCTGACAGGATGTCAATACGGCGCTGATTGCAAACGAGCAACTGGTGTATGTGTGGGAGCATCATCGGTGGCGCAGAGAGAAACGGAGCTTGACAGGCAATCAGCAGGAGGCAGCCTTGGATGAGTGCAGGAAAGAGAGTCGTGTTAGCACCTGAGATCACAAGACCGGCTTCACAAAGCTGCTGTCGGCCTGCTGCTGGCTGCTCCAGGTTCCTGACGCAGAGCAGAAAAGTCTTTTCATGATGTTCAGGCTGTACTGTTTATCAGAAGGATGTTAAACATAAAGCAGGAGTTGAAGGAGGGTAGGAGTTATTTTTTCTTCCAATTGTGCAAAAGAACAGTTTCATGTTGTGGAAGACGAAGGTGAAGGTGAAGCTTAGAAATGAGCAGCCGGTTGTTTCTCATTTGTTCTAGATGGAAGCTCCAGATGCACTGACATCAGATTACCTGAGCCTGGCTCTATAGTCCTGTTCTAATGGGACAGAACCTGGTCCACAGGTACAAGTATAAACCTTCTCATCTAGTGGTCACATGTGCTAGAAACGTTTTCTTTAAACCTGCAGGCCCTTTGTCTCCCCCTTCTGGCAATGAGAGTAATTACACAAACAGGGTCACACGTCTGTTGTATGCTTGGCTGTTGACTGCTGATATTTTCACACTATAATCCATCCACCCAAGCTTCTGTTTTATCTGTAGTGTCAGAACCTGTTCGTGGAAGCTCTCCAGGTCTTTCCTTCGTTGTCTCGACCGTTTTAGTCGTTGCTGTAACCTGCTCTGTCTCCGTCCATCCACCGTTAAATGCATGCTTCTGGTGCGTCATGTGGGAACATGACAGGAGGAACCAGGTCTGTGGAGGAACCAGGTCTGTGGAGGAACCAGGTCTGTGGAGGAACCAGGTCTGTGGAGGCTTCAGCTGATCGGCGGTGTGTGTGAAAGTCTCTCACTCTGGCTTCACAGCAGACGTCCAGAGACACTCAGCTGTTTCCAGCCATTCTGGCCTTCACTGGGTTTTTCTTTGTACAATCCAGATTATTTCTGGTGTCATGGTTGTATTTTTATAAAAGATGACCCTTGAGGTGTAAACCTTGACCCTGCCCTCTCTGCAGGGTTGTTCTGATGCTCTCTTTTACTCTGCTTCATGGGGAAACACTTCAGCATCCAATCAGGCTGTGAAAGGAGCTAATTTCCTGGGCGCTGAAGTCTAATGAGGGTGGAAGAGAAGGCTGGAAGTAGAGTTTACTGATGAATAATAAGTCATTATCAAAGCGTCTGCCTCTGTTCTCCTCTCATTATCTCTTCCCATCACATTCCCCTGACGTTACTCTGATTCCTCCTCCTCCTGCCTCCAGGTCTGATCGTGTACCTGGGGATGATGGTCGGAGCCTTCGTGTGGGGCGGCCTGGCTGACCGGATCGGCCGGCGGCAGACCCTCCTCATCTCCCTCTCCATCAACAGCGTGTTTGCCTTCTTCTCGTCCTTCGTCCAGGGCTACAGCTCGTTCCTCTTCTGCCGCCTGGCCTCTGGTGTGGGGTAAGCAGACGGATGAGTCACACAGGCAACGGCAGCAGCCGGAGCTGGAAATGAGACGGTCACGACGGCTGTGGCGCATCAGCTAACGTGACGAGCAGAGCGACGCCACGTCACAGAGCGAATAGACATGCTGCAGCTATGGTGCTGTTCAGGGAAGGAAACCCTCCATCAGAGGGTCTTCTGTGTACGATGCAGGTCAGGGGCTGCATAGAGCTGCTGGACCGGGCTTTTGGCTGCTACAATTTGTCTGGAGGCACTTTTAAGAATAATTTCATACACTTGAGTCAACAGCTTAGAAACAATGAGCCATAATGAGCTGTTACTGATTACAGTTAGGAATCCGTACGTCACAACTCGGCCGGCTCGTAGAGAAGCTGTGATGGTGGTTGTGCTCCTCATCTGAATGCATCTGTTGAGGCTATTCAGAGGATTTCTGCCTGTGTGAACACTGGTGGCCAAATGCCAGTGAAATGGCAGCTCTGTGGCCGTCTGGCATTCAGACCTGACCTTCACCAGGCTGGACACACGGCGGCCGAACATGAGTTTGTCTGGATTCAGCAGAAACATTCTACATGAACACTGTGTTGTTGAGGGACGAGACAAGAACATTCCCCCAAACAGAACCGGTCCAGAACACGGTGGACCTTTGAGTCTCAGGCGCTGTGTTTCCAGACATGCATTCTGGGGCGATTCCAGGGAATATGTTCAGTAGATGCTTCAGACGTGTGCAGTCTAATAAAAACATTACAGGAGCTTTATTTTGAAACCCTCAGAACGTTTCTACCAGACGACACAGTCCCTCAGACGGGTCGGGCCTTTCCTGTTCAGCACCCTTATAATGTGAGTTAGGATCTCAGACAACCACCGAGTTTATTGTGACATCAGATCCATGCTTATATTTTACTGTGTTTCCAGTTGTTGCCCTGTGCGTGTCGTTTGTGTTTTACATAAAGATGTGTGCACCGTGAACTGATGCGAGAACAGGAACAACCTGGTGAATGGAACCTTATCACCTGTTTGAGGCTAAATGTGTCCGAGGGCAGGAAATGAAATGGATTTTTCTAACCTGAATGAAGCAGCCCAAAACCTTCCAGTTCATTCTGGGTTTTCAGTTTGGCCACTGGATGGACTTGTAGATCATTCAGTGCAGCGATGCAGCAAAAACAAACACTTCCTGCACAAACAACCAAACAGGAAGTGCGATCCAACAAAATAAAAGCCAACAACATGAACCACAAGCATGTGACTTTAGTCTTGTAACATCTGCAGTTGTGTCCTACTGAAAGCACTCAAGAGTTGAAAGCAGAGTAGGACTGAATTTGAATTTAAAACCTT
The DNA here is from genome assembly GCF_000690725.1 of Stegastes partitus. Classification (NCBI taxonomy): domain Eukaryota; kingdom Metazoa; phylum Chordata; class Actinopteri; family Pomacentridae; genus Stegastes; species Stegastes partitus. Next base: position 234,461 of record NW_007577953.1, read on the forward strand.
TATTCACTCATCAGCAGTCACACAGACTATGAATGTACCTACAGACGGTACAGAGTGAACAACGATCACACTGTGAGTCTGCACACAGCAGTCTGTTCCTTCTCTTCCTTATCTTCTCCACCGTTTGCTGCTCCTCCAATGCAGATTCCTCCTCCTGCTCGTCATTTCATTTTCCTTCCTCTTTTCATCCTTTCACGCCTTTAACAGCATCGGCGGCTCCATCCCCATCGTGTTTTCTTATTACTCGGAGTTCCTGGCCCAGGAGAAGCGAGGAGAGCATCTGAGCTGGCTCTGCATGTTCTGGATGATCGGCGGGATCTACGCCTCCGCCATGGCCTGGGCCATCATCCCACACTACGGTGAGAAGAGCAGCTTCACATCATTATCATTAAGAGAGACAATACGTCTGGTCAGCACCACAGTTTTCACAGCCGTGCCAAATGCAGATTTACAGTGAATCATTATTTCACTAATAGGACTCTTCTGGCTGGTAATGATCTAAAGAATGACAAGAAGATGGTAAGACGTGGTGTTAAGGATGAATGTGAACTGTTTGTACCGGCGACCGTCCAGCTGTGTACACCTGCAGCCCCTAATGAGACACGGGAGGAGTGGTTTTGTATCGGCATTTCTTTTCTATATTTTTTCATTTCTTTTTTATATTCCGGCTGGAAGAAACCTGTTTAAATAAAAATTCACTGTAAATCACAGTCTGCGTATGAATGTTTCTGGGTTATAGTCGGGACTAACGCGATCAGTGATTCCTCTGAACCACAGAAGTCACTCTAAATGAACTGCAGTGGTCAAAGGAGAGGATCCAGCTGATCAGAGCCCCTCTGACCACCGATCACTGCAGGACGAAGCGTGTGCTACCAGACCTGTACAGCATCACCAGAGGAAGCCTCTCATGCTCTCATCTCCTCTCTCTGTCTCCTGGTGCAGGCTGGAGCTTCCAGATGGGCTCGGCCTACCAGTTCCACAGCTGGCGTGTCTTCGTGCTGGTGTGTGCCTTCCCCTCCGTGGCGGCCATCTCTGCCCTCACCACCATGCCTGAGAGCCCCCGCTTCTTCCTGGAGGTCGGCTGCCCGTCAGCTCGCACCACACTCAGACCTTGAACACATGCATAAACAGCCTTAAACAGCAGGCGTCGGTGCATCACAAGCGTCAGGGGCTGCAGACAAATGCTTCTCTTTCCAGAATATGTTGAATGACTACATTAATATGCACATGTAAACATCTTGCAGCAGGCCGAGCACCAGGGTAGCGCCCATTCATCAGGTCCTGCTGACGCTTTTCATTCCTCTGCAGAACATTTTGAACAGAAAACGAGGCAAGATCATCCATGTTACTAATGCACATGTTATTTTATCTTTAAACTCAACATATGATGTTAAACTCACGAGGATGTGATGACACCCAGGTAACAGAACAGATTTATTGTGTTAGACGTCCTCAAAACTTCTGTTTGACGCTTGTTTTCCCAACTGGAATATAATAAATAAAGTTCTGGTTTAATTAACATTAATATATATATAACATTAAAATGTACCGTTCTGTCAGCTGATAACTTCATTTAATGCCGGCTGTGTTCTGAAAACACAGGCGGCTTCATGGTGTGTAGAACTGGAACACGTTTAATAGTTAGATAGTTAAATAATATTATTTCTCTGTTTATATTACTGATTTCTTTTATTCTAGTTGCTGCCTTAGCGGTGTGTCTCTCATTCAGACATGCAGACGTCCTTGATGCAGACAAACATTCAGGTTTAGTGAAAATGTGTTGCTGATATTAATAATATATTAGCAATATATTAGTCCATTTACAGTCTCACTGATGTCATTAAAAGCTCACAGCTCGAGTCTAATAAGTAAGTGATTGCACTCCTACGGTGAACACTCACGACAGGAACATTAACTCAAAGGAAAGATGAGCCAACAGGTAATACTGAAGTAACTCTGGGCAAAAACTGAATTTTAAAAAAATGACACTGAATGAATGAAGTTCATGACATTTCCCATCATCACTTATAAAAACGACTTGATAAAACCAGTCAGCACTCAGGCCTCGTGTTGTTCCACATTAACATAAAACCTACAATAAAAACAAATGGAGGTAATTATAGGGTTTGAGGTTTCCAGCAGCAGCAGATGAGACGCTAAAGAAAATACTGACAAACACATTAACACACTGGAGCACCATGCAAGGAGCTGCCTGACATCAAACCACCTTCAGGTTCAGTGTCTGGCCCATGTGGGATCGAACCGGCAACCTTATGATTAGTGGACAACCCGCTGCACCACCTGAGCAGATCTAGTCCCACCTGAGCAGATCTAGTCCCACCTGAGCAGATCTAGTCCCACCTGAGCAGATCTAGTCCCACACAACCACCTCACACACACTTTGAATCCTCCTAAAGTCAGAGGACATCACGCAGTCATTGGCTGAAGATGCAGCTTTGTTCAGAACAGTCACAACCGCAGTTTAACATGAAAGAATTAACCTTTACTTCATTTTATTAAAATGTTGTTTAACCACAAAGTCCTCTGAGATCAGAGACGGCACACAACGAATAAAACCAGGACATGTGAGTGAGCAGAGGATGTGGTTCTGAAGTCGGTTACCTGCAGTGACAGATGGGTGGATGGGACGTCACTGAGCTCTGCCAGTGTTTTCAGACTGACTTCTTATTATCTGTTATTGTTATCTACGTGTCTGATGTCTCCAGATGTGCGTCAGAGTGTCGCTGCTGTCACGTCTGTTTCTTGATCCTTTCATAACATCTGATGATTGAACACAACACACAGAGTTTCACAGTGGATCCGACTGGAGTCCTGCTGGAGTCTGACTGAAGAACCTTGAGGATGACGGCGCTGCTCCAGCATCGCTCCACCTGACCCAACACCAACACTCGCTCACACCTAAATGCGTTGTGTTCCTCCTCCAGAACGGGAAGCATGACGAGGCGTGGATGATCCTGAAGCAGGTCCACGACACCAACATGAGGGCGAAGGGCTACCCAGAGCGGGTCTTCTCTGTGAGTTACGCTGCAGAACATTCAGCCTTTCTAATCCACTGGTGCTGTGTGTGTGCACAAAGCAGCATAGTGTGTGTTCAGAGTGTGGGCTCACTCAGTGCAGCAGGTTTAGAGCTCTGTGCTGCATAATTTTGCATATTAATGAGTTAAAACAGATGTGCTTTAAACTCCTGTAATCTCTTCATGCCTCGAGCTACACAGTTCACAGTGATACTGACATGTGGTGCCATAAAGATATCCCATAACCTCCTCTTACTGCATTAATAAGTAAAATTAATAATAGCAGCTGCCTGTGTTTCATAAATAATAGAATTAATGGCAGGACATGAGTCATAATAATATGCATGAAGAGTAATATTTAAATGTTTAACGCTGTAGTTTCATAATGTAGACATCAGTGAATATCAGAGACACGTGTCCAGAAGAAGAGCTCAGATCTGAAGCTGTTCAGTGACGGTCCTGTTCCTCCAGGTGACCACCATCAAAACGGTGAAGCAGCTGGATGAGCTGGTGAACCTGGGCGACAACGCTGCCTGGCACGAGAAATGGAGAGTAAAGCTCACCTCGCTCTTCCACCAGGTTTGGTTTTTTACATTTACTGTGTTGTTATGTTGGAACGCCTCCTGTTGAGATGGTCAAGAGAAAAGAGGCAAAACACGGGACGGGGATGTCCAAACCTGGTCTAAACATCAGGATCAGGGCCAATGAAGCCAAACTTTAGCTGACGGACATCCTCACAGATCTCATGCCAACCTTTTGTCTACTTCTGCTGGTGTCCTACATTTAAAAATAATCTTGATAAATGCCTCAGATGTAGCTGTGGCACCTGCCCCTGGGATACAGGAGCTCTATCCGGGCTGACCCCATGTTGGTTTAATGGACGTCATCAGGTGCTATAGAGGACTCCTTTACCAGCTAAACTCCCACAATGCTTTCTGCTGCCAGCATAGAACTGGACAGCTCCTCTGGTTGCTGCAGTATTAGACAGTGAGATGCTCCACCAGGTACCAGGTCCTACAGCTGATCTGTTATACCTGAAGTGTGTGTTGTCATGGAAACGTGTTGGACTGATGACTCAGCATCAGCAGGTACAGAACACTTAATGACTCACAACGGATCCTGTAAAACCAGAACGGAACCAGAACGTCCTGACTCTGAGCCTCAAGCCAACTAATACGGATTACAACAGGTTTTAATAAAAGTGAACACAAGTCTGTACGTCCTCAGGTCCTTCCCTCGAGTCTGTCGAGTCCAGGAGGCTCAGACCAGTGACGTGAGAACAGCCTCGAGTCTGTCGAGTCCAGGAGGCTCAGACCAGTGACCCGAGAACAGCCTCGAGTCTGTCGAGTCCAGGAGGCTCAGACCAGTGACACGAGAACAGCCTCGAGTCTGTCGAGTCCAGGAGGCTCAGACCAGTGACACGAGAACAGCCTCGCTCAGCAACACCGGGTCATTTTTTTATGTGTTTACATCGACAACAACAAACTTGTTGATTGTTGGTTTTGAACGCTGAGCAGAGCCGGGCTCCATGTTGACGTCTCCTTCAGGCCTTTGAGGTGAGGCAGCAGTCTTGTCCTGGTCCAGATCCAGAGGACGGATATCGATCTGCTGACAGAAGGAGCAGATCCCAGGATGATCAACTGTTTCCATAAAGCAGGAGTTTCTATATATAGAAGGTCCTCAGGGTTTATCAATAACAAGCATTGATCAGGACTGATGCAGCCGCTGTGTTGTTATAATGCATTTCTAATGAAGTGTGGTTGGTAGAAGCAGGAGGCTTATTTCTGTGGTGATCTCGTCTCTGTGTGTTTATTTGTGTGGGTCTGTTGGCTCTTCACCTGCACAGAGCTTCTGGGACGTGGTGTTTGCTTCTTACAGACGCCTTCTGTTGTTTATTTACTGCTTTTATCTGGCTGTGCTTCATGTATATTATTCTGTGTGTCCGCTGTGTCTCTGTGTTTTCTTCAGGTGTGGAGTAACTTCCAGACCGTCTTCTCGCCCGAGTATCGCCGCACCACCTACATGATGATGGCCGTGTGGTTCTCCATGTCCTTCAGGTGAGGTGGGCTTCATGGGGCATGTTCAGCTACCGGTTCCTCACTAGAGCAGCAGCTACAAACACAGCTGGCTGCTGGATCCCATACGTCTGCTCCGTCAGCGTGAACAGATTTTATCAGCTGTTGCTAAAAGATATGAAGAGCTC
>NW_007577953.1:240153-246648 GCF_000690725.1 Stegastes partitus
GTTTGTGAAGGTGGAGTTATCTGTTTTAGCAAATGAACTCTTCATATAATCACAGTCTTGATCCCTCAAAGTTTTTCCTTTTTGTAGTTGACAATAAATAAATAAACACAGAAGCCCAAAAGATTCACACAGAAACTTTCTGCAGAAGATATTTTCACATCCTTTAGTGAATTAATAACACCTTGTTTTTAGATTGTTCTCTTACATGTAAAATACAAACACAATGTCCTCAAAGCGCCTGAACACAGACTGACTTTGTGTTTCTGCAGATGCTGGTTTGTCACATATAACAGTCTAGATGACGCTCATGTTCATGACTTGTTTTAATCCTGGTGTGCAGCTGGTGAGCAGTCGTGCACTTTGTCCACAACAATGTTCAGGTTTTCACCTCGCCTGTCACTGACGTATATATTCTGTATATATATGTATATATATCTTTTTAATGTCTACTTCACTGTTTTATTATCATATGAACTCACACCAACGCTGCTCAGGAGCTGGTTCAGCAGAGGCCTCATGTTTCCTCTGCCAGCCTGTCACCAGCAGCCCGTCTCTCTGTCTCTCCTCTACGTCCTCCTCCAGCTACTACGGTCTGACCGTGTGGTTCCCCGACATGATCAAGTACCTCCAGAAGCAGGAGTACTCCTCACGCACCAAGGTGTTCCTCAAGGAGAAAGTAGAGCACGTCACCTTTAACTTCACCCTGGAGAACCAGGTCCACCGTCAGGGAGAGTACTTCAACGACAAGTAAGTCTGCTTCTCCCACTCATCGGCCTGTTGGATGGAGATGAATCCTCCTGAGTTCAGTCTTTGGTTCCACAGATAAATGGTGAATGGACTGTACTTAGAGCGCTTTTCTAACGGCCACAGAGCTCCATGCAAGCTGCTGCTGCCATCAGGAGCAGCTTCAGGTTCAGGGTCACTGTGACTGTGGAGGGGATGGAACCACCAACCTTATGATCAGAGGACAAACCGCTCTACACCTGAGCCGCTAAACTGTTCAAAGACAACGCTGTATTTTCCATTTCCGGCCTTGTAGATAAATATATTCAGAGTGAACACTTTCAGAGGGAATCTAACGAGGCTTCATGATTTATTCTGAGCTCTGCTGTGATTGGATGAAAGCCCCGCAGACCTTCAGTCTCTTCAGCTGAACTCTGCATGTGATGTCAGATGATGGAAGTCACTGTAATCTGGTAACAGAAGACCTGACAGTCCAGCAGAGGCTTTGTTTGTCTGGATGCCTCCTCGTCTCGTCCTCACTTCCACATGACGTGTCCTCGTCCTCTCCGTCCCTCCCCCTGTGTACCTGCAGGTTCATGAACCTGAAGATGAGGTCGATGGTGTTTGAGGACTCGCTGTTTGAGGAGTGTTACTTTGAGGACATCACCTCCACCAACACCTTCTTCAAGAACTGCACCTTCATCGCCACCTTGTTCTACAACACAGGTAGGGAACACACACACACACACACACACACACACTGCATGCTGTTACACACAGAGGTGGGAAGCGTTGTCTTACATCACATTTAGGTAAGCAACCAGTTATAAACCGTTTTGTCGAGGTGACATCACTGTAGCGGGGAAGCTTTATCTAACAAAGGAGACATGAAGCTGGTGTTCGGGAATGAAAGGTGGTGCAGCAACCAGACCACATGTGGAGGTCGTACATGATCAACACCGTCTCAGCGCTGCAGGCTGGAGAGGACATGAAGTCAGCTAGGACAGGGTTTGGTGTTTGCTCGTTAGAGATGCTGAGACCAGGTGAATGAAATCTGTTCTGAAGGTGGAGGTGTGGTTCTGCTGTTCTGCTCTCTTTGCTGTTGATGGTGCTTTTAAATATTTCTCGATAGATCACTTGTTCTCATGTCCTGCTACAGGCTTCACTCTGTTGTGTTTGCAGTTTCTTCTCATAAAGCAGCCGTTTGCTGCTCCGGTTTGAGCGGACCCTGTAGCAGCACCACCCACAGGACACCACACCCACAGCTAGTGCTTCACCAGCCACAGGATGGCTCATTTTAACCGACACCGGGAGAGTTTGAAGTTCTGCTCAGCAATGAATCAATTTCAAATTAAAATGACAGTTTGAATTCATACAATTAGCAAAGCTCAAGTCATTTAGGATGAAGGTTACCTAATGAGACTAGTTAGATGGTGTCTGATGCAGGTCTGCTCCATCACAGCTGATTCCATCACAGCTGATTACGCTTCAATATTCAGCCGAAAGCGTGAAAAACGAGATCGTAAATCAGCTCAGTCCATGAAAAATGTAGAAAATCACAGCTGGATGTTTTCCTCAGTTTGTTCAACCACGAAGGAAAACAGGTCATGAACTAAACTTACCAATAAAAACAACCAGCAGACTCCCAGAACCTGGGACGGAACACAAACAGGGAATGAAGAGCCGATGAAGACTCAGGAGGCCTGCTTCATCTGGGACGGGCTGTTTCCTCCTTCCTCCTGCAACAGGAGCTAAACCGGCTGCTGATGAGGAACCAGGAGCACCAGAGAGCGAAGGAGGCTTTCACAGTTCTGTGAAAACTCTCTCAGCGTCGGTACTTTCAGTCAAAATGGCTCGACTACCGTCTCTTCTCCCTCCACCGGCTGACTGGCAGAACCGCCACGTTGCCTAGCAACCGATGTCATTATGTTGGGTTTGAAGCTGTCGATGGTTTTTCTAAGCGGTGTCCTGTGTGCTGCAGCATGCAGGTAGAAACAGGAAGCCGTCTGCTACAGGTTCAGCAGCTGCGTCCACACTCGCTTTGTTCTCGCTGTTTGCCGTCTTTGCTGGAGTGGAACCATCACTGAGCAGGAGGTCGTGGGTTCAGGGTTCCTTCAGACTGAGGGGGATCCAGAGGCTCTTTACTGTCACGCTGGGGGAGATGAAGCACATGGAGAATGCTCTGGGCTCCACAGGAGGGACGTTCTGCTGGGCTGGACTGAGCTCACCAGAGGTTCTAATAAAGGATCGCTTGGACAGTTTTTATTGCAAATCATTTTTCCCAACGATGAAATGCTTCTTCATGGAGTCTGATAAAATCTAAGTGTGTTGACAACCACTGACTACGGTTATTACATACACACGGATCTAGTTACTGAAGTTATATATATATATGATTATAGATATCAGTGGAGACATAGATCTCTCTCTCTCTCTGTGTCTCTCTCCACATATAGTGAATATTATAAATTAAATGAAACTTAAAATAGATAAAATAATTACAAAACAAAAGACTTGGTACCTCTGTGGTTCTCTTTCAGCGACACATTTAGTTCATGGTTCAACATTTATCTTTAGGAAAAGCTTCCCAATAAAATTTCTTTAAGAATTCTAATTCAATATTCAATATATTAAGAAAAATTAACAAAAGGAATGACTACTGTAGAAATCTGAGTAGTTTAAAGGTAAATAAGTACTATGGAGGTATTATTATCGCAGAACTATTTTTAAATGTGTAAAAGGATTGTTGGAGTGTAAAAACAAAAGAAGAAGAAGAAGAAAACTAAGTGAATGTTTTTAAATGATAAAATTCTAAATAAAACCAATCATAGGAAAAGGATCAATTAATGATTCATGTGCATATTTTAATCTTCGCTTGTTGTTCTCCTTCAGCAGCGCTGTTGGTTTTGAACAAGCTGTTGGTAGATGAGCGCTGATGTTTGGGGGAACCGACAGACCTGCTGACGGCGACTCGCTGCAGAGGAACATTTTCTGTCTTCTGTCGTCTTGCTGAGCGTCTCTGTTTAATCTGAAGCTGCTCGTTCCACCAGCAGCAGCTTCAGGTGTCACTGAAGCGGTGAACATTCGTTAAAGCTTGTGAATGTACTGATGTCCTGTTGGGGGGAAATGGGTCCAGACCCGGTTCATCATCCTTTTTTCTTCTGCCCTCCCCTCTCTCTGTCTCCTCCTCCTGCCCTCTCCTGCCCACAGATCTTTTCAAGTACAGGCTGATCAACTGTAAGCTCGTCAACAGCACTTTCCTGCACAACAAAGAAGGCTGCCTGCTGAGCGACATCAGTGATGAGAACAATGCCTACATGGTCTACTTCGTCAGCTTCCTGGGCACCCTGGCCGTGTTGCCAGGCAACATCGTCTCTGCGCTGCTCATGGACAAAATCGGCCGGCTGAGGATGCTAGGTAACGCTCGAGCACCTCACTCAGCACCGTGTGTGGGTACAGGGAGGAGAGCAGGAGTCAGCCTGGAGCTTCTTCTGAATGTTTAGATTCCAAATGAAGGCAGCCAACAAAAACCAAAGTAAACGGTAGATGTTGAAGGCACCTGTCGCACCTTTCTGCTGGTAGATATTGGAGACGGTGTAAACATCCTGATTAATCACATGGCTTTCTGCTGGGGAGAGCTTCAACAACCAAAGCCAGTGATGCTCTGGGTCAGCCCTCATCAGCAGGGCAGGGTGGTAAAGGAAAGGGCTTCACCTTTAGTCAGTAAGTAGTGGGATGTCTGCTCTGGGTGGGGGCCTTCGGGTTAGGGTTGTGTTCTTAGATCCTCTGGATGCCAGGCCCAGCCCATGAGATGGACAGCTCCATCCAGTTCAGTTTTATCTTCTGTTGTATTTACGAGGTGATGCTGAACAACACGAGTTCCCTCAGACATGAGACATGACGTCATGTCACCACCGAGAGTCCAGGGTCAGCTGGAGCTACACAAAAACACATGCTCTTGGTTCGGTGAAGCAGTTTATAGCTTAGTGACATAAATACCAGAACAACAGCGATGTTCCTGGCAGGAGAAACAGGCTAGTGCTGCTGCTAGCTCCAACACAGATACATGAACAGAACCACAAAGAGGAGAGGCTCTGAGGCGTCCTGCTCGTATCACATCCCAGCCGCCTCGACTCTGACCATGGTTGTAGGTTTAAACGCTGCTGTGTGGTAGGAGGAGGACACCAGGTGGCGGCCCAGTCGGGCAGGTTGGGAAGTGGGCAGAGCAACGTTGCACAGAACCACCAGGGCCCGTAACAGCTTTATAAAGAAACCCACCAAATGCAGGGATGTGGACAGCATTAGGCCATAAAGACATTCTGTTCTTTAGCTTTGTTTGCATGACCGCTGCATGATTTGGGCAGAACACCAGCAGGACCGTGTTCGGTGCAGGTTCCTGGCATGCGCTGTCGGGCTTCATGAAGTCAAGTCACTATTATTTATAAAGAACATTTAAAACAAGGGATACTAAACTCGTGAGCTTTCCGGTAAAGAGATCAAACTGACATGTTCAGATGTTCCAGTTCAGACCTTGCAGTGGTGCTACCTATAGAGACCTGACAAAATGAAGTCGTCAGGTTAAGACTGTTCAGGGTTACACCTGGAAACACCTGGAAACACCTGGAAACACAACCAGGCAGCAGGAGACAGAACCAGTAGAACCAGTCTTCTGTGCAGCGGGACACAGCTGAAGAAGTTTAACGTCTTCAAACATTTAGAAGAAACCCTGGAATCACCATGGATGACATTTCTCCGTGTGCCCACTCAGGACTGTTCACTCTGAATCACACGGACTCTGAACAGGTGTCATTTTGGTGTCTTCTCTTTCTCTAAAGTTTACGTACCTTCTGAACCGCCGGCTCGCTTCGTGTGGAGCAGGACAGCCCGCCTCTAAACCACATGGGTTTTATTTTGTTTTGTTTTACTCGTAACAAATAGTAAAATGTTAAATCCAGTTCTGTATTTCACTGGTAATCAGAACTGGATGAGCTCCAGCCCAGGCTGCTGCTCTCTGAGCTCCCTGCAGCCTCCACCACATTCACCTGCAGGATGTCCTTCATGCTTGTCAGACTCTGTCCCTCTCTGTCCACAGCCGGCTCCAGCGTCATCTCCTGCATCAGCTGCTTCTTCCTGTCTTTTGGCAACAGCGAGTCGGCCATGATCGCGCTGCTCTGCCTGTTCGGGGGAATCAGCATCGCCTCCTGGAACGCCCTGGATGTGCTGACCGTTGAGCTGTACCCCTCTGACAAGAGGTAGGCAGTCAGCTGTGCCCTGACGTCTCCTTGACACCATGACGACGGTGCTGCCGTGTGACGTGTTAAATGATGTCATTAGAGCTGCGTCGTACTGATTGGCCGGCTCACAGGGTGGATGACACTGTGGGGGGAACCATCGGAGGGGCTGTAACCTCAGCGTTTGTCTTGCTGCCACCTGGTGGCGGAAACAGGATTTTATCACTAATGATTTTTTAATAGTAAGTAAAGCTTCAGTTGAACCTTTCATAGCACAAGAGAGGACTGCTGCTGCTGCACACCATAACTCAGATATTTTACGTAGGTGCATGCTTCGTGTTGCCAGCCTGATTTTAACATGAGAGCAAAGTTTTGATTTTAAAGCTAGAGCGCCACCTTGTGTTCACATCGAGTCCCTGCAGCCTCTGCAGGTGGTGGTAGCAGACAAACGGTTGTTGTTACATCTTCAGATTTCTCTCATATTCCTCGTTTAACTCTGTAGAAGCTGCTAGACGTCAGGTTTGATGGCAGACTTTCAAAA
>NW_007577953.1:246859-252094 GCF_000690725.1 Stegastes partitus
AGTTGTCATTTAGTTAAAATTCTGTTTTTAAAATGTACTGAACTGCTTCTTGCGTTTGTTTTCCCGACCAGCTACAGATACAGTTTGAACTGCTGCTACAGAAAATAAACCACAAATAAATCTCAGTTTCTCTCACGCTGCTCAAAACCCAAACTGTTCACAGAAAGAAACACAGAATGTAGGTACAGTAGATCATCACCGACATGTTTTAAGTCGTTTGTTTTATTTTGCACGCCTTCCAGGCCTAAACTGACCCAGGAGCAGGCAGGGAACTGACTCTGTGCTGTTTCTTCTTTCCCCAGAACCACAGCGTTTGGCTTCCTCAACGCCCTCTGCAAGCTGGCGGCCGTGTTAGGAATAAGCATCTTCACCTCGTTCGTTGGCATCACCAAGGCCGTGCCCATCCTGTTCGCCTCGGGGGCGCTGGCAGCTGGCAGCTTCCTGGCCCTCAAACTACCAGAGACGCGAGGTCAGGTGCTGCAATAGTGTGGCGCCGACAACTTTCCAGAGCAGGGGTCGGGGGAGGAGGAAGAGTTTAAGCCACACTGTGAACGAAGAGCTCAAGAGCCCTCCGAATCCTGCCCTCCATCCCCTCCCCCGAACATTTAGCGTTATTTGGTAGATTAGCGATTAGAAGCCGTCAGCTGATTGAGACTGATCATCGACGACTGCTCACAATTGGAGCAAAACGAGACAAACACATAATATGAGTAGATGTTTCCCCCCTGATGTAAGACGCTCACATGTGGGGCTGGAGGTCAGCGGATGGGGGCTCTTGATGCCGAGCCATGCTAACAGACTCATAGAACCGGCCACTAGCCATCGTACAGACTTCTCTGTAGTCACCTCCATTCTTCTCAGTTCAACTCACCGTCCAAGTCTTGTCATTGTTGGACTCAAAAATGCAACATTTTCTGCCTCGATTTGAAGCATTTTTGACTTTGCGGGGTGAAACCAAGACGCTGCTCTCTTGGCTTTCTCTTGAACAAAGGCGTGTCCTCATCCTTATCTCCTGAGGTCCTGTGTTGGTGTACAGACTAACTGCCATTTTATAGATTATAGAACATTCCAGGTTTGCTTTTGTTACTGTTTTGCTGCGATAAGGAGATCAGTCGAGCCCCTCTCTCCCTTTATAGCACCGATCACCTCCGAGCAGATCGATCCAATCAGAGAGCGGACGAGGGGAAGTGTGCGTGGCGTCGCGAACGCCATTTCATCAGAGAGATTTGTAAAGCACAGCCATTCGCAGTGTGAGCGGACCGAACATTTCCATGGTGAAAATGTTCAGAGTCTCGCACTGAGTCACTGTTTTCAATCACGCCGTGTATCCCTTTGTGAGAAAATGCCTTTTTTTAGTCCTTTCTCCTCTCAGCCTTGTCGTGTGTTTGTCTCTGTGTCGGAGGATGTTCTGCATGTCACACAGTATGTATGTAACTTCATGAAAAGCTGAGTGCAGACATGGAAACAGCGTTCGCTCGGCCATGAGCTGCTCTAGTATTTTGCCATTTTTTACCCATAAACAGTTCATTTTTCCTGCCGCTGATGAACCTTCCCACAACGTTCTCAGAGCACACGCAGCAAAAGGATATCAGAGTTAAAATCCATCTGTCCTCGTCTGAACTTCTGATTGCGTGGAAGACGAGTGACCCAAACGGTTTCAGTGCTGGCACCAGCTGTGTTCGGTGTGTAAGCTAACCTTCAAACGACTATAATCTAAATACCTGTGTGAACTGAATGTTTATATTAACGTGAGCGTGCTTCTTAGTGCAATATTGAACCTCTGTGCAATATTGAGATTTCATTTCTATTTATTTATTTTGTCTTTTTGCCATTTCACAAACGCTGTTTTCACCTGGATGTGGGCTAGCTGTGTCATGTAGAAACAAACGTGGTGTGAAAACAGACTGGACATGCTCAGCTCGCCTTGTTGCTCTAGAAATAAGAACGTTTGAAAGATTAGAGCTAAAGTTCTGCACCCAACGTTCTCCTGTTTTGCTAACTGAGGTTCTGTCTGTCTGTTGAACACGTGACAGACTGAACAGCACAGACGACCTACGAGCAGGACGGTGGTGCTGATGGGGTGAGTTTGCAGTGCTCTGGGACCGTGTGTTTATTTGTGCTGTATGATGCAGATGTAGCCGAATGACGTGATATTCACCGTAGAGAACTCACTGCCAAGGGCTGATTGTCATATAATCCACACAGGTAACAGCACAGAGTGTCGGTGGAAGTGATTCCCCTCATTCAAGGAAAGTAACTCTGATATGTTCACAATTGCACGTTAAAAGTCAAACAATCATAGACATCCCAGATTAACAAAAAAACAAAGAATGTTTTTGTCCAAACTGCCATTTTGTAGGATAGCAGCCATACGTAGACTCAGAATAAACAGACAAACCATTGCACTACGTGTACACGGTCGTACATGCACAATGCGAACGCCTGGAGTTCTTCAAGGCCCGTCCGGATGCAGCCTTGCTACCAACGTCATGAAGAACAGCGCTTAGCAAGAGCACAAATCTACCAAATGACAATTTTGTGAACACGAGTGCAATTGTGAACGTACAGCAGGTGCTTTGCGACTTCCACAGCCCTCCACCAGGAGCCCTTCTACATTTCACCTTCTCATTTTCTGCAGATTTGACGTGGATCCATTATCTGAGTGTGCCATGAGTACCACCTCTCATTGATTATTGCCAAATATTTTGTATGGCCTGAGTTTACACATTATGCCACCAATTCTCTGTTATACATATGAATATATGTAAATAAAATACCGACAATGTACCTATTAAGACAGCTTTTCGACACTGCAGTCAGTCTTTGCGTTGGTCACGTGAAGCACCTGGACTCGCTGCTGTATATGCTGACGAGGACTTGTTCCCACAGCTCATGTGAGAACCTGTCTCTCAGAGTCCACGTGCTCTTTTATGAAACTGCAACAAATCCTGGCTTCAGCAGCCAAAATGGGCAGCGAGTCAGAAGGTTAAAGTCTGCCAGATCCCCTCTTAAAAGCACAGTGATAGTAAATAAATAAATGCACATTAACTGTACAAATATAGACGCGTTAGCTGTCCTATTCCCTGTATGTTGTCCTACATCACCCATGACATGAAGAGCAACGATGTCAAGGTATCTGTCGTACTTGTTCAACATGGAATGCTGTTGAAACGCTAACGTCTCAGTGACTCAGTTCAGGCTCCGTCCAAGTCAAGATTGTCTCTCGTAGATACATATCTTAGCTTATGTTACAGGGTTTTTTTGTATAATTAACATGTTGCCTTTGAGCAACAGTCAATCGTGAGTGCAAAAAGTTAACAAAGCAATAAGTGTTTGGGTATTTGTGTCTTATTCTCTCCTTTGAAGCTACTGGGAGTCGGAGCACATGACCACATGCTGGCCTCGCCACTGAAACGCTGAGTGTTGGCGTAATAATAACGACAGAACTAAACGGCTAACATTCGTGTGTACTCTCTAAAACAACCCTAGGTCTTGAGGCTTTTGTCAATAAAATTGCATTGCCATTAATTAAATGTAACAAAGAATTTATCACCTTTGTCACTGTACTGTGCTGTAGAAACTGTAGTTGATTGTTTGTAAGTATAGAAACTGTGGAACCATAAATCTAAAAGTAAAAAGTTAAAAAAAAGAAAAAAAGAAGTGTAAATGAACAATGCTGTATGTTGTCTTTGAGTTTGTGTATTTTGTAAATGACAATGAAATATAAGTAAATACATCAATGTTAAAAACCGGTTATGAATCATAGTTAGACTCAATGTGGCAGCATCACTTCTGTTCAAAGGTGTGTGAGATTTTTTCTTATATTTTCTCATTGTTGGTTTTTGACTGGGTTTGCTGTGACCCTTTGGAACCACAATGGACAACAAAGAACCGTGAAGAATAAACAAGTGGAAAGAATTCATGCAAGTCCGTCTCGGCCATTTCTTTAAGGCTCTAAATGTTCTTTTGTTTTCCTGTTAACTGTAAAAGAACAGCGTGGTGGATCAGTGGTTAGCACCGTGGCCTCACAGCTAGAAGGTCACTGGTTGGCGTCCCGGTGAGGACACCCGGGATCTTCCTGCGTGGAGTCTCCATGTTCTCCCCGTGCAGCGTGGGTTCTCTCCGGGTTCTCCGGCTTCCTCCCACAGTCCAGAAACATGCTGAGGTTAATTGGTGATTGTAAATTGTCCGTAGGTGTGAATGTGAGTGTGCTTGGTTGTCTGTCTCTAAGTGTAGCCCTGTGATAGACTGGTTACCTGTCCAGGTGAACCTGCCTTCACCCTGATAATGGATAGAAGGAAACTACATGAACAGAAATGCAAAAAAGAAAAAGAAAAAAAAAGTGTCATTGGAGCATGTATTTATCAACTTGAAAACTTGTCCTCATAATTATGGTCTTTAAGTACATAACTAACACACAAAATAATTAACTTAACCTAACTTAGTGTGGTCTGTTGGTTGAATATGAGTGTTGCCTTATTTTTGTTTTTTTTAAATTTATTTTGTTGAGTCCAATCATTATTATTATTATTTATTATTTATTTTTTGGTTTGCATTGGCTGAGGACTCCCCAACATGTTACGTATTAGGGTCCGAGCACTAACGGTGCAAGGACCCTATTGTAATCGTTGTGATTATTATTATTTATTATTATTATTATTTTACCGACTTTTGAAACGCGTTTTTGAGGGCCCAAACATGCTCGAAAACTCACCAAAATCGACACACACACCAGGACTGGCGAAAAATTTGATATTTTAAGGGACTTGGACATGTCACTGCCAAAATGGCTCCACAGCGCCACCTTCAACATTTCAATAGAGTCCTATCGGAAGCACGTATGACCTACAGCTACGCTATTTGGAACGCATATACAGCTGGTCGGCACAAACAAAAACGTCTCTCTGCTCCCAGGTCTAAAATGCAACACGGCTCAACTGCGCCCCCTACAATATTTCAACATCGTCCCATCGCGGCTACGTGTCACCTACAACTACGACATTCGCCACATGTGTAACAACTCGTGACGCACAAAAAAGTCCATTAGCATGTTTCTGTAAACCCAACAGGAAATCTGCCATGTTGGAAAAACGGCGAGCATGGTGGGCCAGTTTTGCTGAAAAATGGCCATTTTTGGCCATTTTCTAAATCGAACTCCTCCTAGGGGGTTCATCGTACACACCTGACATTTGGCAGGCACAAACTACATGACGTGGTGACTAAAAGTTCTTCAAA
>NW_007577953.1:252140-266915 GCF_000690725.1 Stegastes partitus
GCCGCGGCTCGCCACTAAACAGGAAGTGGCTCATAACTAGGCCACATTTGCTCCGATCTGCCCCAAACTCGACATGCCGGATCACAGTCCCGCCGTGCGCGAAGGCCGACAAGCGTAAGTGCGAGGACCCGTCCATCGCCGCTTGCGGCTTTAATTATTATTATTATTGTTATTATTATTGTTATTACTACCACCACCAGTTGGTGGCAGTAATGCTCCATGTCACCATCAAACACCGATAAAGAAGAACGAAGAAGAAGTCTGACGACAATAACGAAGAAGAAGAAGCAGCAGCAGCAGCAGCAGCAACAGACTTTACTTACAAGGTGAGCGGCGTCATTCCGTTTCCACTCCAGCTGACTTTCCCTCCGTCAGCTGTTGTTCAGGTGGATGATGAACCACAGATGGAGGTGTAGATGTTCTGGAGCTGCTCGCTGTAAAGACAAACTGCCAACATGTCGCCCCGTGTTTGTTATGAAAGCTAAGCTAGCAGCTAGCAGCTCGGGTTGTTAGCTAGCTGGAGTTTAGCTTTCAGGTAAACACTTCACCTGTCTGGAAGTCATGTCACCAAACAGACACACTCGGACACTAAACCGTCTTCTTTGGCTGACTCGGGGCTCGTTTACTGGTTTAGCTGGTTTGGGGTAACAGCCGTAGCTTTAGCTGTAGCTCCACCAGAACAGTCCGATGCAGCTAAAGAGGCTCGTTTTCCTTTATAATGCTGAGTTTTAGGCACGTTGTTGGAACTTGTCTCTGTGCTCATGAGCAGAACACTTGTCAGTAAACGAGTTTATGTTTCTTTTATATAAACACTGTGATGCTGCTTAGGATTGGAGAACAGTTTATGTCTACTGCGCATGTCCCCATCAGACAGACAGGAAACATGGAACCAGGATGCTGTCCTGTTGTACTTTAACTGATAACTTGCAAATCCTAACAAAGGCACAGAATAACTCAACATGAAGACAGGTTTTGCCTGAATATCAGAGATCCAAGCTGCTGTTCTTTGTTCTTGCGGCTGCATCAGACTGGAGCTGGACCTCTGGAGCTTCACTGATCACAAAGTAACCCGTCCTCTGTGTTTGTACTCTCATGGTTCCCCAGGTGGTCTCCTGCACCAACATCAGATGCTTCCCAGCGTTCTCCGTTGCACTCGGCCCATCCCCACCTGTCTCGCCTTAGCCCGGCCTCTGGCCCACTTCAGAACACATATGGACCCGGACCCCAGTCGGCCTGTTGAGAAAGCTATCCGAACCAAACTGACCAGCTCGCTCAAGCCGGACCACCTAGAGGTCCACAATGAAAGCCACATGCATGCCGTGCCTCCTGGTTCTGAGTCCCATTTCCGCGTCCTGGTCGTCAGTTCCCGGTTCGACGGTCTGCCGCTGATTCAGCGCCACCGTCTGGTCAATGAGGCTTTGAAGGAGGAACTGAGCAGCTGCGTTCATGCCCTGGCTATCCAGGCCAAGACGCCCGAGCAGTGGGGGAGGAACCCCAGCCTGGCGAAGAGCCCGCCCTGCATGGGAGGCTCGCGAGGTGATCACACGGTGGAGGAGAAGCTGAGGACTGGGAGGGAGTGAAGCAGGTGTGCTTGGACTGAAGTGTGAAGAATGCAGGTGAATGAATGACAGGAAGTGTAAAAGAGAACTTAATGCCACACAGCAGTCACATTAGTTTTGTGTTTATATATAGTTTAATGGATCAACTTGTCAAGATGGTTCTGTTCTAACAGAACTAGTCCATATTGTGGCTGCAGGATTCTGTGATACATGAAGGTGCTCCTGCTCAGAGTTCTCTCTGAGATTAGCACAAAGAAGAACTCGTGTCAGGAAGCAGCAGGTACCTAAACACTGGTGCTGACGGCGGCGGTGAGGTCCAGGCCCGAAGTAGCGCCTGCATTTCTGTAAACGAGTGACAATAAACGTTAAAATGTTATTTCTGAGATTCAAGGTGGAAGGTTTGAGTGTTATTTATGAACCGTGGAGTCTTTAACCATGAGGGTGGCACGTGAACAGTGATGGGACGTGAACGTGGTTCTTTACTGTTTAGTCTGAAGAAACAGGCCCCAGCCTTCATTTACAAACTACATTCATATGATCACAGACTCATTGTCTACATCGTTACTGATCACTGAACTCATTGGACAGGAGGAGGGTTTGCAGGCACAGCTGCTCCTCTCCAGTCTGCCATGTATTTGGAGAAGACTGCAAGAACGCATGAACCTTGTCTCTGAGGACTTCACCTGTTGTTCTATACACTGATCAGCCACAACATTAAAACCACCTCCTAGCACTGAGTAGGTCCTCCTGCAGCACCTCCCACATGCACAGAATGCAGGACCTGAAGTTTCCCAGCACAATATTGCTCAGATCCTCCCTCTGCCTTCAGCAGTGTGCCTTCTTCCCACAGGGCATGCTGCTGCCAGCTCCTCTCCATCCTGAGACCAGGCCAGCTTCTTCCATTGCTTCATAGTCCAGTTCTGAAGAACCGACTGTCAGCTTACTGTTTAATACGTCCACCCTCTGGAACAAACATGTCAGTGGTTTTTATTGTTGTGACTGATCAGTGTACGCTCGAAGCCATCACCAACCGGTACATCTGTTACGCTGTCTAGGCGCCCGTCAGTCCCGTCATGTTCATGTTGGTCAGGGGCGTCCTTCTGCTGGCCATAAATGAGAACTTCCAGTCATTCTGATAAACACGTTCACGTTTCCATCAGAAACTAAAGGAGGGCAGCACTTTTTATTTTTCAGGTGAGTTTGGTGAATCATGTCGCTCACAGTCTGCTGGTGTTCTGTGTGTGTGTAGTTTTGCACTGTTTGTACACATCACTGGTTCTGGAAATGTGAAACAAACCAGTCCAACACTGTCCCATGCACACTCACACTGGAGCACATGCTAGTGGGAAGGTGGATCTGCCCAACCTGCTAAACACCAGCACTCCTCCATCAGACTCAGATTCAGCCGTTAAATAGTTGATTGTTCACAGCAGCCGCCCCTCGATGCATCCGTCCTCCAAACAGCCGGGCTGCACCCTGGACAGAATCAACCCACCGTGCACACCTTTGGACTGTGGCAGGAAGCCGGAGCACCTGAAGAAAACCTCTCGCGGGCCCAAGGAGAACATGCAGACTCCAGGTGAGCTCCATGACACAGACACAGGTGAGCTCACTGAACAGATCATGTCAGTGAGAAGTCCACGTTCAAGCCCGACATCTTTAAAGCGCTCTGTAATGAATCCCAAAACGCTGTCGTCAGGGTGACGCGTGTTCAGCGTGAGGAGACTGTTGTGAAGCCCGATGAGCAGAAACACCTTCATGTCTGGGCTGACATGTGTTTTCCTCTCATGGTGATTTCCAGTTCTAATGAAAAGTCTGATTCACTGGATGTAGGTCTGCCGTTTTCATCACACACTTCTCGTGGCGTTCTCCCCTCTGCTATCTCTGAAAATCCCGTTTTGGTCCAGAACACAGCAGCCCAGCCTCTGAGCCGGCAGCCGAGGTCAGCGTGCAGTAAGTCAGGCCTGCTGGATCCTTCAGTTGAATCAAGCTCCCATGATGCTGTTGTGCAGGCACACCGTCGCCACGGCCTGGGCTCAGCACTGCTCAAGACGCTTGTGATTGGTTGACAGAAATCCAAATCAGACAGTTATGTCCTCTGAAGGTGCAGCCAGACCGTTCTCCAACACTGACAGCGCTGTGAAGATGTGGTCTGGACATGAGGGAGTAGATCAGGACAGTACGTTTTGTGGTTGAGGTTGAGGCCCTTTGCTGCAGGAGGAGGCTGGTGGACGATATGCCTGTTTTAGATTAGATATATGTTCTCCTATATTATAAAAATGTTCTGACACAGAAGGACTCATGTTCAGAAGATGAGCCTGAGCATCAAAAGTTGGTAAGAAGGAGACCTTTAATGTCCTTTAAGTTGTTTTTACCAACCATCTATCCAACATGCAGATATGGCCGTTAAAGTTTACCCAAAATGCACTTCTACAAATGTTCCCTGGTGAACGATCAGAAACCAGAAACACATCCAATAGTTTCTATGTCTGTACGTCAGACAGTAAAGTGCTTCGGTTGTTGCTATCGAGACTACGATACATATATACGTATATATATAGGATATATCCCAGATAAAGATGCTCAAAGCTGCTGTTAGAAAAAGTCGAGCTGAAGGAAAAGTGTTTCTGGTGACTCCTGAACATTTCGTGTCCGTCACTTGGACTCGGAGACACGAGGCTCAGAAAGCTGCTAAAATAGCTTAAATTAAAAGGCGTGATATTTTGAGCTGCTCTGATGTCCTTCATGGGCCTGTTAGAAATATTCCTGTTTGAAGGTGAACCTGTTGTATGACGTCTTTAAATACTGGAGTTATTGTGCTGTTGGTGTCAGTACCGCTGGCTCACCACATGGGGGCAGTATGTGCACAGATTACACAGCAGACCAAACCGGGCCCATGAGTACAGACGATGTCTTCATTATTCCCCTTAAACATGAACTATCCAGGCTCTTCTGGTTTCCCCCTAATGCCTGTCCCTGTAGGAACCCTGATGGACCAGCATGAAGCCTGGAGCTCAGCTGTCAGTCCTCTGACCTGTGTTGGTAAATCTAACTAGAAATCCAACAACAGTATGAACAGAATCCTACTTTGTGTACATAAAGATGAGAATAGTCTCTGTTCCAGTCAAGTTCTGAGTCGTATGTCATAAATCATGAATTATAGCCCAACTTTAAGGTTTTATCAGCGTCTGAATCGGTGATTGGCAGAAGACACCAGGAGACAAAAGTACAAACTGTCCTGTAGTTTGTTCTCAGAGTGACGCCCTCTTTACAGTGTGTGGCTGTACTGTATCTGTATGTGGGTGGCCGTCTATTTTAGTCTTGTCTTGTATGTGTCACTGTGAAGGTCTTCTTGTCCTACCCTCAACCCTGATGACGGCCAAAAATCACTCCTCGAGCCTGGTGACTGATTAGACAGAAAGTGTACGTCAAACCCACCGGCGGGCTCTGAATCAGCTCCACCACCCCTCACGTTCACCAGCCACAACAACTACGCTTTCTTTCTACGAGTTCTTTCCCACATTTGTGCAACACAAGAATGCAGCAGCAAAGCAAACTTTTAATGCTTTGCTGCAAAGCTGTTCAAAGTTATTGTTAGCTCATAAAGACAGGCCTTCGGTGGAATGTGGTGTCACCTCAAGGTAAAGCGTGTCGTCTTCTACAGTCGTACTCCGCCTGGAATTGACAGCCTGTCAGGCCTCACAAAAGGCCCCGGTGAGGAGGGTGAACAACTGGTGTCACTGGTTTGGAAAAAGGAAAACAGTAAGACAACCACTTTATGACCCCTGCTCGCCCATTAGAGCCGGGCCTGAGGGGCAAGAAGCAAGGCCGGGCTGTGGGAGAAAGCAATAAGCCGGGCCGCACTGCCCCGGGACCTGCAGACTGTCTCTGCTGATAAGATTTATGTGTCACAATTCCAGGTGCTGTTATGATGGAGAGGGAAAAGTCATCAGGGATGATGAGGTGGAGTGCAGCGACTTGTCTTTAGAGGCTGGTTCATGTGGGTCGCACATCCCCGTTCAGGCGGGCCCTGATCAATAACAGGTCCTCAGGTCACCTTCACAGATTTTTTGGGGCCAGAAATGCGCTCATTGAGAGTCGTTTTTGAATATTCAAAGATCAGTAATTTCACTTAACTAGATGTTGACGAGGCGCTGCTGCCCTCGCAGACCTGAGATTGGCCGACAGCCGAGCATTAAGGCCCAATCAGAGGGAGGCTGAGCTTGTTGTGAACCTCGCAGCGCAGCGTCTGAGAAAAGCTGCACATAAACCACAGGTGGTCACGGCTTCAGCACTTTGACTTATTGTGCAATCAGGAAGCCACATGTTGCTGCTTTTCTCCCTCTAGTTTAGCATCTAATGTCGGGGTGTGTTCTTAAAATACTTGATGCACTTAATTAGGAAATTCTCTTTCCACCATTTCTCACTGCAGATGAAGTTAAACATGTTGTTATTGGCTAATGAAGAGGTGTAGTCTAGTAACAGAGTGGCCATGTTTGTATGGAGCTTTAATTAAATGACAATAATAAGTAATAAAATAAGTTCAAATAAAAAGTAAAATTAAGGTCACAGGCGCGTTTGAAGGACGCCGTTTATCAGAGCAAGAAACTGGAAGAACAAACAGATTGTTGGATGTTTATCTGTCCATCTTTAACCATGTGTGACGTTCACTGCCATCAGTAAAAACAAGTCAATCTGAGGCTACACTTGTCATGTTTCATTAAAATAGCATTTAAGGATTAGCCCCAAAAAATCCAGATTTGTTCTCACCAGCTTTGGTTTTTAAAAAAAACTGTTAAAAATGTTTTTTTAAAATAATCTCTGGCCTGATGTAATGTTGGAGCTCCTTGTCCTCCTGTTTCTCATAGAGGAGGTGGCTTTGTGCTGCAGTGATGAATGAGCCCAAAGCGAGTCGATGTGTGAAGGATCTGTGTGTTCATGGGTTAAACATCATCAGACATTTCTAACATTGGAAGAGTAGTTTGCAAATAGGTTGAATTTGAAATAATAAGACTCGTCAGTGTCTAACTAACCGAACATGGACACAAAAAGTAATCTGATGAAATGACTCCTAAACTGAGTGTTTCCAGTGTCTGCAGAGCAACCAGCTCTCCTGCTGCGTCCTGTCCTAAGAAGGGCTCTTAGTTTATCCACTGCTTCAGCTCATTCTGACTCATGTCCAGAGCTGCACTACTGTCCACCAGCCTCCTCCGTCACATCCAGACTCCAGCACTGATGAATCTGTCTCCGGTTCCAGGTCTGGCCCATTTGGCCCGGAGGTTGCAGCAGGTCAGTGGGAACCCACCTTGGCGGCGCTGCCTCTGCGTCAGAGCCCCGGGACAGATGGTGCCAGGCTGGGCTGGGACCCCGGGCCGGCCGGGGTTCCCGCGATGAGCAGCCGCTGATTTACACGGCGGCTCCGGACTGCGGCCGGAGAGCGGGGGGCTCCCTCTGCACAGCTGACCCCTGCTGGCTGCAGGTCATCCGTCGGTGGGAAGGGAGGAGGGGAGCTGGGTGGCTACGACAAATGGGTGTCTGAGAAAGGGTGGTTTGTCCGTCCTTGGGGACTGACGTGGTCCTGCGGCCCCCTGGGCAGCTGCAGGATCTGTGCAGCATGTGTGCAGGGAGAGCAGCCTGTTAAACGCATTTCCCTTAAAGGCCACAAGAACAACAGTCACTGCGTTTATTGTCTTCAATGCTCAACCTGATGTCACTGCACAGACGCATGAGGAACGCTAACAGAACGCTAACAGAACCCTGTGGTCTCTGCTGTTAGCTGGAACAATATTACAGGTTTCACACTATATGTTAGAGGCTGCTCAGAATCATCAGTCCTAATTACAATTGAATAATTACCGAGTGGCTTTTGAGCGCTCCCACGCTGTTCTGCTGATTAATCTTTAGCTGGTTTCATGTTGTAAAAAAACCAGAGTTGAACTTAAGGTGATGGTAATAGGCTATTAAGGCCGTTTAATTGGAAAGCGCCCCCCGTCCTCGCCAACTCTCTCTCACACCACCGCTGACTAATGAAATCAGTGAATGGCCGCCTTGAAAGAGAAGCACAAAAGCAGAGATAGGGAGAAGACAATATCCTTGTGTGGGAGAATTAGTTACACTCAGTAGTCTAAGTACTCAAAGCGCAGCGCAAAAAAAAGGAAAAGAAAAAGATGGGGGTGCTGGAGGGGGATTAGGAGAAAAGTCCACACAGGTGGGTTTCTGGGAGGGAGGAGGGGTCACATGACAGGACGTTACCTCGTTTGATAAACAACAGCCGGGGCCCACAGGAAGGAGGAAGGGAGTTATTTTATAGGCGGAATTAACTGCTTCACCACATCAGGTATTCATTATGGTAAATCTCCCAGGTGTGCTGTACATGCAGGCAGAGGGTGGATCTGATGCAGAACCGCTCCGTGTGATGGGTGCTGCTCGTGGACGTTAAGGGTCCAAACGGCTGATTCCTGATCAGCGCTTTTCTGTTTAACAACTTCTAAGAGCTTCAGTACTGAGCAGCCCGACTTCTCTCGTCCAAGAGTCTTGAAGAACCGAACAGAGAAGTCCAGCTGCTCTGGACGATCCACACAGATCACAGCTTACATGAAAACCATTTGTTTGTTCCTCGTTGTGATGCTACGAAGTGGTTTATCTGCCCTCAGGAAAGCCAGAACCATCAGAACCACGCTGCATAGAACACTGTGCCAACATTTAAATTAAATCTGCAGCACAGCTGACAGATAGGACGACTGTCTGATCAACGTGGTGTCAGTGTGACTGTATGTACGAGTGTTTGGTCGACGTGTTTCCTCCTCAGTAGAGAAATGAGACGTATGGAACCAGATTAAACATGGAAACAGTTCAAAGTGTCGCATCTGTTTCCCCAACTGTTGGAAACACCTGTTGGCATGAACACTCTGGTATGTGTTGATTTGAGTTGTTTTTTTTGTTTTTTTGTAAAATATGTCTCCTAAAAGTTAGAATTAATAAACAATAAAACTAATAAGAGCTTCAGTAAAACAGCAGCTCATCCAAGAACCATAAACAGAAGTCCGGTTGTTCCTTATTTATTTTTAATCAACTGAAAACCATTTTTCCATCGTCGTGATGCATTCAAGGACCTTTTCTGCCCTCAGTAATGCTGCAGTGATGCTTAACAGCAGGACTGTGTGAAATGTTTTGGCTTCATTTGCAAGAATAAATTAAAGATAAAACAACTTTTTGATCAAAACAATATTGTTGTTAATGATAAATAATCTAATAAAACAGCTGTTTTCCTGTAGAATGGTTGTAATAACTCGCATTTAATGAAACAAAACAAGTTGTTTGAGTAATAAGAAGGTCCTTATTAGACATGTTACCTCTGAGCTGTCAAACTGGCTTCATGTCGGTTTTAGATCAGTAATAAAATAACAAGACTGACATGTTTCACCGTTTCCAGCTCAAACAAAGACCCTGAATGTACATGCAGTCATCAGACGTCCGTACTGCTGATCTGCTGATCCCCGTTGTTTCCCAATGACCAAGAAGAAATGAGACGCCACCGTCAAAGTTTGCGACAAATCAGCTGACGGCTCCCACGAAGAGTGAATTGTCAGAGAGGGTAACATCTGTATGTTGGCGGGTGCGTGACAGCCTTTTTGTTAATGCGTTTTTTGTTCCCCCTGTGCAGCTCAGTCAATCACATGATCACAGCAGTAAGTCATGGGAGTTTGTCCTGGGGGTGTTAAGGCATGGGGCTGGTTAGGCTGGTTTTTGGGCCAGAGTGCACAGGCCAAGGCCTTCGCCCTAAGCCCTGCACACTCAGATACTGACACGCATGCAGCTCCCCTTCCCTCCCCTCCAGGGCACCAACCAGAGGAGTGTGCATGTCAAGACAGATGGGTCACAGATAAGGCTCTTTCAAGGCCTTCTTTCTAGGCTCCCTCATTACCCTCTCCCAACTCTCCCTCAACCTTTTCGCTCAACCTCTGTGATCTTCCCACTCCTGCTCGCTAGCTTTGAACCTGCGCCTCATTCCTATCGCGCCCCCTTCATCTCCACTCGCTGTCAATCACGGCGCTTTCTGTGGAAGCCGTGACCCAGATTGCACAATTTGGCGAGTAAGTGGCTTTCTGCGCATAAACTTCTTTTGACCTCTCTTCATAAACGTTCGTTCAGCGTTTCAGACGGCGTGTTCGAAGCCTCTCTGTGATTCCCCCAAACCGTCCCACTTACTCATGGCTGAACCCTGACACACGGTTTTCTCTGCCTCCCTTCACCCCATTTCTTCAGCAGGATTACACTGACTTCACCCCCTGGAGGACTCGACACCCTATATGATGGTGTTTATATCTCACGCACAGCCGGAGGCTATTATCATATCAGCATATGATGTTATTCCTTCTCCCCCCGGGTATTACTCAGGGCTGATGTTTTCAGTCAGGAGGTTGTAAGTTATTCAAACACTGGTGTGGAGGATGTTTTGTGGGATGTGAGTGACGGCCGGTGTTGCAGCACATGAGCTCCACGTCGCTGCTTTATAGCGGCTGCAGAAAGACTCAGTCACACTCGTAAAGCTCTGCTCCAATACGTTTATCGTCATAAAACCTGAGTGAGAGTTAACAGAGATTGACCACGTTTACGGCTGAGCTTCAAATATCATAAAAAACCAGTTGATTGGCGTCAGGTTTTGTCATGCGGTCAGCGGACTCGGTTAGAACCTGCTGGGCTCCAGGTTTAGACGACACACATGGAGATCTGTCATCGATGTGAGGTAGCAGGGCGGCTGCAGGGTCGCTGTTTGGATCCAAACTGAAATGAAACCGCTGTTGGATGACTTCACTCTGACTTTTCCTTCAGTACCAATCATTTGTGGTCTTTCCTCATCCAGTGCTGGATGGATGCTGTTCATTCTGGTGACCTTCTAACTTGTTCTCTTGCACCAACATGGTGTCAATTTGTTGAAATCCCTGCAAAACTAATGACGTTCCCACCAGTCTGATCTGAGCTTTGTGTTTACAGCTCACACGTGTTTGGTGCAGCGTGTTGTCCGACCATCTGGGGAAGCAGTTTATCGCCTTTGTCTCCTGTGATTGACACGGACACAGCAGTGATGTGGTTTATTTCTGCTGCATCAGATCTGATGGCGTCATGGCACCGTCACAGACTCATTGTTGTAAGGCTCTGGACTTTACAGGTCAGATTAGGCCAAATAAGAAATGTGTATTTTTGCTGCTTCTCAGCTCTCGGCCCGGCCCGGCCCGGCCCGGCCCGGTGGAGATGAGTTGTGTCTCAACACAAAGCTGCTCTCTTGGCTTTACGGTGGTCGAGCTGTTTCTGACTGAATTTGGGGATTTTTTAAAGATAGAAATGTTTAAAAGTATGAATGTTGAGGCTGGAGAGGCTGGAGAGGCTGGAGAGGCTGGGTGTCCTGCTCTTATAGGGCTGCACTTTGTCATACAGGTGACATAATCGTTTAACAAACCGAAAAAAGAAAAGAAAGAAAAGCCAACACCCCCTTTCTTTGATTTGCTCGGTTCAGGATTAAGGAGATTACAGACGGCTTTACTATCAAAGTATATGACAATACAATGAGACTCCGTTGGAAAGCTCTTGCAGGAGCAGCGTGAGTCGTAGCAGCAACGTTTAGGAAACGTATGTATGGTGTTGACTCGTGTAGAGATGTTGGACACAGCCCTCCAAATATGAACTGTGAGCAGCTGATGAATTCATCAGTGATTGATGCTGCTGTCAGAGAGCAGGGAGGCTGATGTGTAACATCATGCTGTTGGATATTCTGCACATTCACAGGTTTATAATTCCATTTGTGGGGTCTACTGGAATATGTTCATGATTTTTCTGATGTACTTCTCTGCAGCACATCTTCTCACTCTGTGTCTGAAACGCTTCATTTTAGCTCCATCCGCTTTATGAGCCCCTCCTGGAAAGCCCAGTCTGCTCTGATTGGTCAGAAGGCGTTGGTTATGCAGTGTGACCTCAGGTCTATGAGTTTAGAGGCATTAGCAGGTCAGGTCAGTAGATACATGCAGAACGTGAGGAAGCTGCTCATTCTTTGTTTGAAGGCTAATCTAGCTGCTAGGCAGGCGTTCTATTAACGTATACCATGGTGACGTAGGTACGTACCAGTAGATATGTGGTGCTTCAGAGGGGTAAGGAGCAGTGTTTTCTATGGAGGAGAGCGTCCTGCGTTGCTGTGGGCTTTGGGCTTTGGAGGTTTGGAGGTTTGGAGGTTTGCAAACTATTACATGCACAAAAAAGCAGCTGTACGAGGTGTGTCAGGAAAGTTCCAGGACTGGTGTCACAAAACATATATTTCAGATCCAAACTACCAGTGTTCTCCTTCCCAGTAACCCTCCTGGAGTCCACCACCCTCCTCCAGCCTTCTCTTCATGCCGCCATGCACTCCTGGAAGGATTCTCCAGGATCCTCTCTGCTCCGTCCTCACAGCCATCTTGATGTCGTCCACGTCTTCTAAACGGGTCTCCTTGATGAGCCCTTGAGCTTGGGGAGGAGGAACCAGCCCCACGGAGCCAGGTGGGGTGAGTAGGGAGGAGATGTTCTCCTCAGCCAGGAGCTGTGGGATGCTCAGGGCGCTGTGAGCAGGTTGTCATGGTGACGCAGCCTCCACTGGTCACAACTCTGCCTCTTCTGGACGAAGCAAACGCTGCAGGACCTCTGTAGACGAGCTGGTTGATGGTCTGAAGGAGAAACTCAGAGTCTCTAGTTTGAAATCCATCCTTTGTGACCCCAGTCCTGGAACCTTTCTGACCCACCTCGTATAACGAACTAAAAGAAAGAGAAAAACCCCAAACGCAGACTATGGGTCCTTTAATAATCACAATGGAGACAGAAAGTTGCTCAAATTAAATCACCATCAGCGTCTTCTTTGCTGTATTTCACAGAACAACAGTAAATCTGTCTGTGTGACGGCTGGTTTCACATTCTGACCCATTGCTTGTTCTCACCCAGAAGCTGGTGCAGACCGACCCGACGCAGCCCCTGTTGTCCCGCCCCCCGGTAGTCGGCCGAGCCGGACGCCGGCAGCTTGAATACAGAACCACAGGCGCGACTCTTGTTTCATTTTCATTGCAGCTGAAAACAGCCAGTTGTTGTTAATCTCTCAACACTGTTGTACCGATCGGATCCATTCTCTTCTCAGAGGATGATTTGCTGATGCCCCCTCTATAGGGCATCTCTGAGTCCTATATTAACCCATAAGCGATATTGTTACGGCTGCAGTTGGGGTCAAAGGGGTCAGCCATACGCGAGGCCTGTAAACGCAGGGTTAATCTTGGCTCTCCCAGATGCACTCGCCGCCTCAAAGGAGCTGCGACGGCTCCGCTCGGACTTCCACAGACCGTGATCTATTGTTCATGTGTCAGCAGCTCCGTGATATATTCTATCCTACCCTGGTGGACAAAACGTACTCCGGCGATTATACAAGCGGGGCCATTCGTCCTGCAGCAGCGCCGGCCCGCTGACTGTGGACACCAGGCAGCTTGACCTCGGGGTCTCGCGCTCTTTTGTTTCCACTGACCTCTGTTTCTTTTACCCCCCTCTGAACCTAAAGCCTCTGTCCTTCCAGCTCCCCCTCCTCTCACAGCCTTCTTCTCCCACACACTCTTCACACACATCCAGATAAAGAAACGGGGCCCCCTCCAGTTTATTTTATTAGCACTTTGAAACCCAGGCCTTTTACTGGGGAGTGGAGGGAAAAAATAATAGGAAAGAGCTTTAATTAGGAGAGTTATTATGGCTCAAATAAAACAACAGGGTCAGGGGGAAGCGCTGGGTCAACTGGGAGTGTGTGGGCTTTGATATGAGGACTTTGTCATCTCTGGGTTTGACCCTCACAGCCCCAGAATAGGCTCAGGGCAACGATGAAGAGCTCCCAGAGTGCCGC
Source organism: Stegastes partitus (assembly GCF_000690725.1). NCBI lineage: Eukaryota > Metazoa > Chordata > Actinopteri > Pomacentridae > Stegastes > Stegastes partitus. Next base: position 265,596 of record NW_007577953.1, read on the forward strand.
TGAGGAGTGGGCACACTTTCTCTGGAGAGTGTGGATGCATGAATGAGGACCTGAAGGAGTGAGTTCTGGCTGCCTGCGCCTCTGAATGCACTTTCTACTGTGGCAGAAGGACGCCTGTGATCCACACTGAGCAGTATGTACAGCTCCAGCTGTGTGTCTGTGTATACATGTGTGTTTGTTCAGCGCCAGGTGTGCCCTCCCTTCCCTTTGTGATCAGCCCACTGTGGATTGTGACATGGAAGCTCCCTGCAATTTCCTTCGCTCAGCTCTCTACCGGCCTCAGCGCACCATCCCCTTCTGTCCCCCTCCTCGCGGTCGCTCTCCTCCACCTCCCCGCTTCCTCTCCTCCCAAGTGGCCGCTCCCTTCGGCTTTCTTGCTGTTTACCAAACACACCAGCAACCTCCTCCCTCCTCCCTCCTCCCTCCCTCCCTCCTCCGTCTTCCCTCGCTCCTGCACATGCATGTCTTTGTTTGCGCTCATCTGAGTAGAAAATGGTTCCCAACTACCAGCGGGGCTGCAGTGTGAGACAGGAGGCCTTAAGTGGTGCTCGCCAGGGGAGGAGCGGGGGCTGTGGATGCTGCTGAGTGCAGCCGACACTCCATCCACCTCCTGTGGGGGTGTGAGGGGTGAGGAGGGGTGAGGAGGGGTGAGGAGGGGAATCCCCAGAGCCTGTGATCGGTCTTCACATCAGAGGCTGGAGAAGCACGTGATGAACAAACTGTGGAACTTTGTCAGGTTTATAAAACACCACGACTCCCCTGAGTCGCTGCTGCAGGCGGAGCAGTCGGCGCTAAAAGCACGACGCAGCATTAAGTCGCTATGTGTGGCGTGCATCTTCGTTGTTGTGTCCTTTCTGCTGCGGCTACATGTATTTATCAGTATTTAGGTTGATGTTCGTCTTTAGCCGTCCTCACGTGACAGATGCTGAGAGATTTGGCTTTCAAAGCGAACTGACGGATTGGAGCGCTTTCCCAGAATTCTGTAAGCGGTCGAAAACAATATTTTGCACAAAGGGATTAAACCTTTATCTCTAAACTTTTGCGTCAGTCACAGTCGGAGGTCGCCGCTGATGGAGGCAGATGTGTGAGACAGGTGTGTGCGGGAGACGGACGGAGAGCCAGCGTGCTTCTGGGTGAGATGTAGGTATTATAAGTGGCTTGCTCCAGGATGACCAAGTAGGTCAAGAGAATGAAGGCGGGAGTGAAGGGGCTCACGGAGCTGTGAGGGGAAGGTCAAGCGTGAAATCCCTCCCTCCTCGCCACTGTGACCCCCCAGGGAGGAGCTCTGGACAAGCAGCGAGGCGTGTGTGTGTGTGTGTG